>NC_034412.1:49000213-49196695 GCF_002078875.1 Numida meleagris
AAAAGAAAAAAAGGAAATCAGTGGAGAGATCTTGGTTCCATTACCTCAAAACTGAAAATCTTTATTTACTTCAGGGCAGCAAGATTACATGCCAAATTTACATTTGAAAACATCACTGTGGAACCATTTTTCTTCTCTCCCCTATTTGAAATACTTTTGATACTAATAGATTACTTAAAAAAAAAATTCAGCAATGCTGTGGATTTTTCATGTTATAAAAGTATTTAAATCTCTTTATTTTCAATAAACCTTGTTAGAAGACTGAACATTACCTGTAAGTTTTCTGCTCTGCTTCCCAGTGTAATGGCTAGAAAACAGAATAACTAGGAGTTAGAAAATAGAATTACTAGGAGTTATTCTGATCTGGACTTAAGTACTTACCTCTTCAATTAAGAATACTTTATTGAAGAGAAGTCGGGTCTTTTGGAGGGAAAGAAGTGAGATAAGCCTGAAAGATAATGCAATTTCTTATGATTGCTTTTTGATTGAGTCCAGTCCAGTACTTCAAACAACCCTTAAAAAAAATACTGTTGACTGTTGACTAGAAGAAATAAATTAATATCCCTTTTCACATGACACAGTTTATGACAACTTTAAGGGAGAGAAATATAATCCAACTAGTTATATAAGTTCATGATACTTGGATGAGCACCTGTGTTAATAAATGAGTGGGATTTTTATAAATCAAATATGAAGAAATAACAGGAGAAAAGAGAATAACTCAGCAAATAATAATTGTTTCAAGTGAATTGATTTCATGTCAGATCATAAAGGAAGAAAAACTATAAAAATACTGTTTTACAATATTATTTTAAAGATAATAGTGTTTAAAATGAAGGAGGATTATAAATTTTCTGGCACAACTGAATAAAATCTGAGAGTAACTATTTTAGAATCTCTCTAACTAATCCTTGGAGGAAAACAACAACAGATTCAACCAAACCCAAGGTTGCTATGTTGTAATCCTCAGTGCAGAGTTACATTGCTTCCATTACTTCATATGCAACATGCCTTTGGCAGTGCACCAGATGTTTGCCTCCAGCTGTATTTTGCTTTTGTATACACATTCTGAGCAATAATAAAGCAAAAACTCAAAACATATTCAAAACAAAAATATTTTGCAATGAGAAACAGCCTCAGCTACTGGACTTTCAAGTAACGAGTAATTCTAAATATTAGATTTATATCTTAGCATATTGTTTTTCAATGGACAAGAATGGCAAGACTGAACACCTGTCTACAAGCTGTGTCGTAAATATCATCTATTGTCTTATAGCTTAAAGAAGAAACTAATGACTTATTTAGTCCCAAAGAGGGAAAATGTCTCTGAGTAGTAATAGGTTTTCTATTTATTACATGAAATATAATAAATATAAAAAAACATTCAGATCCTTTTTTCATGTTTTAGAAGAGCTACATGTTGTTTCCAGAATTGTGAAGTGTTAACTAACCAATGTCTCAATCATATCAATATACTTCAACAAATGCTACAGAAGACTACTATAGGATCTACTCCTACATTAATCTTCCTTTGATATATGTAACATGTAGGAGATAAATATGGATAAACGCAGCCTTACTTATCCTCGTAATATTTCAGTGAAGCAGCTGATTATTTGCTTTTAGTTTCGATCCAAGATCTCTTTGCACTGAATTAAAATGAAGCATTGCAAATTTTTGATGTAGTTTGTCTACCTCAAAAACTGCATGAGTTCTGTCAAGAAAAAAATTTGAACATATAAAAAGGATTAAAAATATTTTAATTACCTGTACTTTGAAAACTTAAAAGAAAGAAAAGTCTTTTGCAGGAATCATTATTTTAAAAATGTTGATATATTTTCCAGGTGAAATACACATTATTGAGCTGTAAATATTTTGTGCTAGCTGAGATCATTTCAACACATACCCAGGGGACTGATAATAAGAAGCATACTGAATAAATTATATTAATTAAATGTGTCAGCTGTGCTCATTGCAAAACCACACATCCTGTCCTTAGAACAAGAAAAAGTCCTTAAAAACTAAACTCAAGTAATTTATCATTATCTTGTAAAATTGAAATAAAGGTAGGAAATACTAGTATATTCTCTAGTACCGTGGGATTTACATAGACTATTCCGGATTTTTTATTTTTTTTTTTAATTTAAAATACATGAGAGTTTAAAAAAAATTAAGGAACATCAAATGGTCCTGTACAATTATACCACTATGTAACAGTATGTATAAACACTTGGCAGTAAATCTTGAGTAGAGAGTGATTTACATGAGTTGCTAATGTTTAGTTTGATCCAGAAAGTTTGCAGTTGCAAATGTCTTCTCTGGTTTCATTCTTCCATTGCACTGTGACTGGGCATTTCAAGCTAGGCAGGCTCTTTTTCCCCTCGTCAGTGCTTTTTGCCTTCCTAGTCACTCCTCACATGCATGTTTGTTACAGAAAGCCTCCTGTTGACCATGGCAGACAGATCTCTATGGACTACAAGCCTCAATCTTGTTATTGGTGAATGTCTTCATGCCTTATGATTTTGTAAATTACCCAGTAAAAAATGTTGAAAATCAGAAAGGCTAATGGGAAACAAGCTCTGGAAATTGTGTCTATCTTCTTGGCTCTGTCAATGAATACCTTTCTCATCTCATCAGGGCTTTTAGGTGCAGCTTGAGCAGGATTATTTGGCCCCTTTTGTGCCACTCCATCTTTTGCTTGCATACATGGCCCCACTCCATATGCTGTAAAACTGAACTGACTTTCCCGTGCATCGTCATCCTGTAGTGAAAAAAAAAAAAAGCAAGATTTTACAGAAATCTTACCAGTTGATAAATATCATTTACTGCACCTTCATCTCAGAGACACTTTTGAATCCCCTGTTTAAGCGGTTGAAATTTCAGCCCAAAGTGCATATCAAAATATTGCAGCAGCTCTAATGAGCCCAGAATTTTTCTACTTGTTTGACTTTGTAATCTATTTAGAGAAAAGAAAAATCCTAGTAAATGAGTTTACTGGCTTAGGAAACTAGTGATAATCAGGCATCCATCTTCTGATTTATTTTCTTTTTCAGCATTTACAGTAAATATCTGCATTCTTCACCTGGGCAGACTTCACATTTCTTTCAGATGACAGCCATTAACTCTGTAGGTTGCTTAGAAGGATGGGATAGCTTCTAGTGATACCCATCATACAAGTAGTAACAGTGTTCATTAATGAGAATTATGCCTATTTCATCTTTGTGTTTTGTTATTTCTGATGTTCTCTGTATGTCAGATAAAGAGAATAATATGTAAAGTGTCTTAGTTTGCAATAGCAATGGTATAAAATATTTAAAATAAAGTTAGTATCTTAAAAATGTATGAAATAAATTTTAAAATAAAATGAATGAAACCTGGATGCCAGATTTTCCTTCCAAACTATTTTTCTGACAATTAAGGTAAAAACTGGCATTAACATTCTGAATTCAGCAAGATGTGAGTGAAAGCAGATTTAAATCACAAGGTACAAACCCAAAAGTTGTTGATCTGAAGCCATGTATGTTTTCATAGCATAGATTTCTGGAATGTGGCTTCTGACTGGAAACATAGTTTGTACATCTCTTTACCTGGTTATAAATATTCTCAATAAAGGAGGTATAAATGCAGAGTAGTAAATAGACTGTGAAGCCAGCATGAAATTTTGTTTTGAAATACATTTCAACATACTGTTCTACTGTATACGCTACTGAAAGATAGTTCTATGATTTTGATAGCATTTGCAATTAAAAAATATATTTTCCTTTTTTTGTGTGTGTCTAATTTAACCTACTTGTTTTAAGATTCTAGAATTCTCTGAAGCATGACAAAATATAACATATATTTTATTAAAAAATATTTTGGAAAAACATTTCTGTAACTATTAAAATATAGGAGAGATGGAGTCGATTTTTCTGTTGAAAAAGAAATTTTGATATTTTGAAACTCTTCTCTGCCTAAATTAAAATGATAGAAACTTTTAGTTTATCGCAGTAAGTAGAGTAATTATTGTTTTGGTTCAATAATTCTGAAGCTTTTCTGTTTTATTTAAACCTCTTTATTTTTTGTGCTAACTTCTCACTTAGCGTTGTTTAAATCTCAGCTTCAAAACTCTCAATTTAGAAAATGCCAGTGCATTTGAAAATGTTTATGAATGGGTGATCAATTCTGAACATAATAAAATTTTGAGTAAGCAGTACTTGCTAGAAGAAACATTTAATTTCTTCATTTAAAAGTTATCAATTAAGTTCGTTAGCAGTATTAGTTGTATCAGTTATTGGCAAGAGAATGTATATAAACTAGTAAGTCTGAAGTGAACTAGTTGGTAAACAGCATGAACATTCAGCATGGCTGAATCACCCAACTGCTGTACTTGTCGTCTAAATACAACGCTTTTTCATATATGTAAACTGAATAAACTTATAGGCTACTATAATTCACTGAAACTACTGTACTTTGAATCCGTATAATTCTTATATAAAAAACTAACAAAAAAATAAAGGAAAGTAACGTGAAAGCGAAGGATGAGGAAAAAATCATTGATTTACTTCAATATGGAGATGAATAACAGAAATACAAAATGTTAGGATGAAGTTTGATGACGTGATAAAACAAATTACTGCAGTCATGTTCCTCTCCTGTCAGAAGGGAACAGGAAATAAAATTTAAATAGTAGTTGTATTCCAGAAGTGTTGTAGTGATGTCTTCCATTTAACAGGAGTTACAAATACAGTGGGTATGAGAATTTATGCCATACTTGCCATTTCAACAACTCTACACACACAAAGATCTGTAAATCGGGGCTTAAATCTTCTCGTGTTTCTCCAGAAGATAATGTTTATGATTGCATCACCTCAAAACAATTATAAAATAATTCTCCTGAGTAGCAGCTATCAGTTGGATATGTTTTCAGGATGAGGCACTCCACGTTGATTTTAGTGTCCTTGTTCTATGCCTACCTGATTTGAGCAATCCTCTAAAAATATTTTTAAATGCCAAGTCCCTGCTTATTTTTCACTTGCAGACATCCTGAACATAATCTACAGGCAGGCTGATCAGAAGTACTTGCTGCTGTTGATGAATTGAGGTGAAGGCCCTTCTAGGAGTCTAGCACAGTGAATGTTGGATGGATGGTGTCTCCATGATGGCAGGCAGGGTGGTTGGAGCCTGCCAAGTCAGGCTCAAGTGCTAGGACTATAATGCATATGCAGGAAGGAGCACCTTCCGGAGCATTGTAACATGCCAGGTACCACCATAATTATTTTCTGGGGTACCAGCTGGAATATCTAAGATGTAGTTGGAAGCTTTCCAGCAGGTTCATAGTGCATAAAAAGCATTAATTAGGCCTCAGATTCGTATCTAAGGGTGCTCTTGAGAAGCAGAAAAGATGCAGTTATTACTATTGTTGATAATAACATTTGAGTGCTTTTTTGAGGGCATTAATATAAAGTGACAGCAGTACTCCATGTGCTCTTATAAACTGATTTGGCTACAGTCCTTCTTTTTGACTGGAAATATTTCTGATAATCCGTGTGTTGGTCACAGCTGTCACAGCTGTTAAAGTCATCTAATGGAAGTACCCTGTATATTTTCGTGGGATAGTGGATAGTGGATCTTGGAAAAGTCCATTGCATTTTGGGTGATTTTTTTTTCTTTTAAAATGTAATAATGAAGCTGTTTTGTGCGTGTGTGTGTTTGTTATACTGCATAATAATTAAAAAAAAAAGAAAAAATATTTCATTTTTTATTTTAGATAAAACTTTTTAAGTTTTAATGAAAATGAGCTTCAATAAAGCTGTGGTATGAATGTGCTTTTCACACATACTGCTTTGGTACTAGCAATTTAAAAGTTATTCTGTGTATAGCTACATGTAAATATTTTATTATCTCTATCAACATTACTGTGATCAAAGAATGATAATTTTAGATAACTTTTTTTTATTTAGAAAAACAGAATTTTTTCAAGGCCCAAGGAAATCTTTATTGTTCTAGAGAATACTCATCTATAAAGGAACAGAAAGCTTTCAGTTTCTGTGGCCATATGACTATGCTGCTTTCTGTTCATATATTTAATAATACATATCTCTTGAGGAGTAATATGGATAAATCCGAAAAATATCTCTGTGGCCTTTTGACTGTGGGTTTTGATAAGAGCTTGAGGATTTATTTGGAGCTGTGGCTTTGGTTATTTGAATGCTATTGTTAACTATTTAATTGTTCTGCACTGCAAACAGCTTGGTTTTAAACACTAATCTGTTACCAATTTGTTCCCCCTTAAACTGATGTCACTGTTTCTTTAAAATAGCAGAAAACAAAATTTTAATATGTTTTAATCCAGATATAAACAGATCAAAATAGATTACAAAATTAATGAGACAGATACCTTTCTTAACATTTCACGTCATCACATACAGGTAGCAATGAATGGAATCCACATGGGAAGACATTATCTCAGACAAAAGGACAGGGCCTCTGTTAATGATTGGATATCACATTTTGACAAATGGGACATCTTCTTCGTAGTTTACCCTTAAATTTGTACTGTAGATTTGAGGCAAAATCCCGTCTATAGGTCCTGCACATCTCAAGCCATTGCTATGCTGTAATGATTCATTGATTTCATTTCCATCAAGAACTCCCTCAAAATACTTTCATCAAAATGGATGGGTGGACCAAAAAGAAAACAAAAGAAAAGAGGCATGATTACCATTAAAGACAATCTAGTTCGCATGTCTATTTTCCTCGCTAAAGATACTGTGATCTTTAGATTTTGGAAAATAGAATTAAAAGATTGACTATTCCTGAAAACTAAATATCTTATTTTAAAAGCTAATCTAAAATCAGTGTTTTTTAGCATAGGTACGCAGTTCATGTTTTTTTTCCCCACATAGTGTAAAGAAAAAGCAATGATCATAATTATGTTTTGGTAGTCTTATATGATTCTTCTAATTCTGACTTCTTTCATTTGTTTCTCAAGACCTAAAGGAGACTACATTTAAATAAACAGTTCACATTCATTCATTCTGAAAGTGTTTCCATTACATCAGCAATATAATATTTGTGAAACTTGCGTTCATTGGCTAGATTTCCTTCCCAGACTGAGTTAAAGCACTATAGATCAGACGCTGACTACCAAATGAAGTCTTAAATTGGGAGCAAAGAAGTATTTTGCTATTTCTGTAATTATAAAGAAACAAGAAAAAAATATCCTATACTTATTGTGATGCCTGTTGGAAAAAAAGCAACGGATAGATTGCATATTGTGCTGCAATAGCTGCTTTTATTTGTGAGTGTGTTTATAGCAAAATCCAATTTTGTTATAAATCCCAAGACTTCCTCACATCAGCTGCAAATTTTTGTCACTTCTATGGGAATTTTATTGGGTTTCTAAAAAGCAATTTACCTTTCAGTTATTTGGAATCACTTCATGTGAGGTCCATAGTTACAACCATGAAAGCGGTAGCCAGAGGGTGCAGTTATACCTAAGAACTGTCTTTGATGTTGCTGTTACCATTGTCCAGGAAGAGAGGCTGCAAATAATGTACTAAGGCAGCGTAAGAAGAAAGCAGTGACTTTAGGTAAGAAAAAAAAGCTTAAGTAAAACAGCAAGGATGGATGAGCTTTAGATGCCAAAACGTCTTGATGTAGCTCTGTACATTGTACTGTGTACAACTGTATAATATTCCTTAAAATTCAATTATTCTTATTTTGTTTGCCACACCCATTTACTAGAGTTTTTTTCTGAGTTTGATCATATACTTTTTAGGTGTATTTATTTCTCCTGTTTTTCATTAGTATTAAGAAAGAATAACCAATTATTCTGATTAAATTTCTGAAAGATACCAAGCTCAGAAAAAAAGTAAATCTATTTGAGGGTATGTTTGGAACCACAATGTAATCCAACAATTTGAACAAAGAGTCAAAAAAAATACAGAGGGATAATCAGTACGTGCATACATAAGGTACTGCAATTAGCACAGAATAATCAACTTCAAGAGAGAAAATGGTTCTGCAGTAGTTCTGGAAAAAGACATGGAATTTATGGAAGATCACAATCTTGATATGAATGAATCTTATGCTGCTGTTTAAAAAGGCAAATAGTGAACTATTTTGGATAATCGTGTATATAACTTGCAGGATTTGATCCTTTGACTATTCTCAGGTATTTCTGCCTACTCTTTATGTTGAAAACATGGCTTTTAGGAACTACGTGGCTTACAGAGTTTCCAGGGAAGGAGAATGACAATGAGCAAAAGTGTGAGAAATATGCCCTTAGGGAAAACCTTTTTCAAACTAGTCCAGCAAAACAATTCCATTAAAAATAGACTGAAAGTACAGTCATATGAAATATCACTCAACACAGCTGTTTCTATTTGATACTTAACACATTTGCTGTGGCCCACATGCCCCCTGCCCAGTAGTCCGTACCCACCCAGCCTATCCCCCACAGTCCAAACCCTTGAGCAGCTTTTAGTGAGTTGCCATATTTCCAGCTAAACACCCTGCCACAAAAATACTGCTTTCCTTCTTTGTGTCTCAGAGGGCGCATTTTTTCTGCTGCTGTCAGAAAAAAAAAAAGAGTATGCATTTCATGGGGACAAATTTTGAAAGCAGGTACATGCAGTCTGAATCATCCTCTAAGCAACAGTAAATGAGTTTCTGTATGCACCTGAACAAGTCTGAACACACAGGAAGAGACAAATGTACAAAAATGTCATTTTCATTTGATTGTCTAGCCTGCCTTTTAGCAGGGACTCTTGCTAGTTGACACAGCTTAGATGGGCTTTCCAGAGTTACAGATTTTCAACATCTTCTAAGTAGAAAGGAAAAAAACTTGGAAAATAACCTCTTAAGAGTGATGTAAGGAGTAAATTCAGGTTAGTCTTCAGGAATGAAAGATGCCTGAACTCGTCGTGTTGCTACAGTCAGACTTTCATCCACATTATAGGTATTGACAGAAAGCCAGTGAAAAGCTCTATGTGACAGCAGTGGTGGGTACTCATTGAATGAGAAGGCTGAAGAAGTATTTTCTCTTTGAAAAATCAGAAGTAGGTATTTTTGCATGCTGTTGTAAAACATTTTGCTTATCACAAATTTAAACTTGTAATCTTAGTTGCTAGACTTCACATATTAGCAGTGACTTCCTTTTACAGTAGTAGATGGATTCTGCCATAAAATAAATATAAGTAGCCATTGCTCTATTAAAGCTCTTTGCTAGTTGTGTGAGCAGTTTACACTAAATTGACATAAGGGAAAATACCCTTTTCAGCCCCTTAAAAAAATGTATATCCCACAAATAAAATCAATTAAAAATTAATTTTTATGATAAAATACATAAAATATAGCTGTTAAATCTTTGAACTGCATACTAGAGTGAAATTAAGAAACAATATTTGTTGAATCTTAATGCTGTACAAAGTGCTGCAAGTACCAGTCATGTTCATCCTCTGAAGAATAATCTGACTCTTGTAACAGCAAAATTCGTGTTTGTGCAGATGGCTCCCACATGGCCCATGCCTCATTTAAAGCCCTCTTAATCCTTCTTTTGAGAATTCAAGTTGGATTTATGCAGCACGTAGTCCTCTTGGTGACCTTCTGCCTAGAGTGAATTTTATTCTGTGCTGCCATTTCATTTATATTGCCACTTTAAGCAGCAGTGTGTTTACCAAACTGAGCCCATATCCCAGCATAAATCAGTGCATCAGACTCCCTTCAAAGCTGTAAATACTGTTAGCTTTACCTTGTTCTTCTTCCTCTTCCGTCGGAATCGCAAGAGTTCTTTATGCTGCCTTGACACAAAATTTACAGCTGCATATTCCAGAAGTGCAGAGAATACAAAGAGCAGACACACAGCCATCCAGATGTCAATTGCTTTGACATATGACACCTATGAAGAAAATAGAGCAGAAGACTGAATATTTTCAAAGCACAGATGTAAAGTTTAGCATTTCATGTCAGGAAGAAGTTCTAATATCTCCAAATCCCAACACTCTTTTTTGAAACAAAACTTTCCATGAAAATTCAATAATGAGAGAGATAACAATGGAATACTTATATTTTAATTATTAGTTTTCAAGTGTCATCTTTCACAAATGTGCTTACTGTTTTTCCCCCGAAAATCTTCTCTTAATGTACCATATATTTTATCATAAACCAAATAATCCACAAGGATTATGTGCTCTTCCTCCATTTCTCCCAATGAGATCTGTGAATGATGCTAAGAATTACTCTGTTATACTTATTAAAAATTCCCAGATTAGAAATTAAGTGAAAGAAGGGAGATGCAAAACTCTGATATGTTCATTTTTCTGCTAACATAGGCAGAGTAAATTAAAGATATAGATCTAAATTAATTCTGTATATTTTGACTTAGTGGAAATACTGAAAATGAGTTACAGAACTGATGAACTCACTGCAGTCCTTCATTGCCAAGCTCAGCTGCAGGACATAATCTGGACTGGGAATATAGAACCCTCTCTGTGTAGAAATTTACAAGAGTTTTATCGTTTAAGACAACAGAGCTAGCATCAGGCCTCAAGAATGTGACAAATACAACTGCATCTCTCTTTGGTAACCTCTTACATTCTTACTTTTCTGAGTTTTTACAGTGTTTCTGTTGACACAACACTCAGAGATATTCAGATATATTTACATGAGGTAGAAAGCACATTCACCTCTGTTAGAGCTTTTTGTTTCACCTAGAAAAATGTAAGCAGCAACCTTAAAAATTCCATGTTAAAACTAATGCTGAAGTAGAATTTGTTTGTTTTTGTGAACATTTTTTTCCCTCTCTAACTGCAATGAAGCTGGTCAAGGAGTAACAAATGAAATGAAAAGCAGTCTTTAAAGCAATTCCCTTTAGAAAATTCAGTCATATTTGGTAGCACATCACTAGATACTGAGATCCAGAAAAGGATAAGATAGTTAATCGCTATCAAGCAGCGCTCAGTAGTACAGAAAAACATTGTTCTTATCGCTTGCTGAGGTTTATGGTATTTAGCATGCGGTTGGATAAATATTTCAAAGCTATTTACCTCCTTCAGAATAGTAAGTGTTATTAATAAAAACATGTAAGATTGACTTAAGGAGTCTATTTGCCACATAAAGTTATGTTTTTGTATTAATGCAGTACATGCAGAGGAAATTTCGCCTACCTTTGGAAGTGATGCTCGTGAACCTGAGCTTTGTGTTGTCATGGTCAGTACAGTTGTTATGCCTAAAGCCACTCTGGCTGGAGCTGCATCCATATTGATCCAAAATGACACCCAGGAGAGAATCACGATCAAGAGACTTGGTATGTACATCTGGATGAGATAGTAACCCATCTGTCTCTCGAGGTGAAATCGGACTTCAATACATGTAAACTTTCCTTTCATAACAAAGAAGAAATATTCAATAGAAATATATTGTTGTCTATAGAGTGTATTCTGCATCAGATATATTTCTTCTATAACAAATGGTGAATGTTTTAATTCCCTTTCTGTGATTTTTAATGTGTGCATTATGCCATTACAAAAGGAGTAACTGCTGGAAAGAAAGTGGACTGAAAAGCCATAAATTTCAGAATTCAGTAAGCTCTGGAACACTTGTTTCCTTATAAAAGCAAAGAGATGCTAGAGACACAAGTTGTTGTGACGTAAGGAAGTTACTCTGTGTGATCACATTTGTTATCCTACTTCATGTTTGGAAGTACTATTGGCTGCAAAGAAAAAGCTTGCACTCCCATTACGCTTTGATTCAATTTTATGCTGAAGTAGGTTTTTTTTCTATATTCCAGTGAATTGGGGGAAAATGTCCTGGTGACAACAGTGCAGGTGCTAGGTCATCAACAAGAGATCCTGTTAAGTATTTCCCTTTACCTCCATTCAAATTGTTTCAACTTAAAAACAGAGGACTTGCAAATGGGCTACTTTAGGAAACTGATTGACTGGTCTGATTTTTCTGAGTACTAAGCATCAAGCAATTTCTACTGATTTAACTGAACTAGAACAAAAAAACTACTGTCTGCTCATAGAAATGCCACAACACGTGTGACCAGGGTTTTCTCTTATCTAGATATTTTACTCCGTAAATTGTAGATTTTTTCAGAGATACTGACCAGATCTCATTATATTTTCTAATTCTACTCGAGGGTTATATCAATCAGACATGAATGGCATTGAAGGTAATGCTATTACTATAAATACTGTATATCTGAAAGAGTTTATCATAGCAAGAAATATATATTTTATGGATTTCTTACTTTATTTGAATAAGAGTATTTCCTAATTTCAAATTTAACGTAGAAAGACATTTAGTTACTTATTTCTTAATTGATAAAAGACTTTTCTGCTTTATTATGTTTTCCAGTAGTTTTTGATAGCATTTTCCTAATCCAGCTTTATCTGCCAAAATGCTATTTTATAAGAAATGCTTCCATTATCAGTGCTTTAATATTTATCATATTAACAACATTTATGTATCAGATATATGAATGATTCAAAGAATAAGCTTCTTCTTTACTCAGTATACTATATGTTGTGCTCTAACATTAGCCATACAGAAATGAATACAAGATAAAGTTAGACTGAAATGTTTTTATTCCAAGCATAATTAGTGCTTGCAATTATATTCTGAGCTTTGCTGTTTTTGTAGTATTTCTTTTAACAGGCCCCTAGTTATTTCTATAGTGCTATAGTAAATTTCATTGTGTGAAATTTTTATTCTGCTGAGGAACACAAAAAAAAACCCATCAACAATCCACCATATTAACAAAGGCAGTACTTCTAAAATTCCATTAAATGCACAAGATAAATTTTAAAATGATATGATTTACTGCAGGAGTTTTATATCTACCAGCTCTATCGTTATTTCCACTCCTAATTGTCAGTGTTTTCTGAATACTACTCCACACCCCTGAAGTCTGCGTCCCAAATCCTTGGTCATCTATCCACCGTTCCAGTTTCAAAACTGATTTCTGCTTCAGTCAAGGAATGAAGTCCTCATTTAGTGAAGTGAATGGAATTTTGCTGTCTACTTCAGAAAGGGGCAGGAATTTTCCCCACAGTTTCTTTTCCAAAATGCTGCCGACAGAATACTTTAAGCAATTCAGTGCACTCCAGCTAACTACCCAAAGTTCTGTACTATCTGGCCGTTGTCAGAAGTACATTACTTCAAGTTGGTTCTTAACCTGAAGATTTATTTTTATTTTATAGCATCTGAAAATTCAGCATTCTTGAACAGTAGAGGTCCCTTCTCCCTGTGAACATTTCATTGTCTGTATTCTTTACCTACAGTAAAGACTCTTTACTTCACTGGCTCAATGCCATATGCCATAAACTCTCATTATGTTGTCTCTTATAATAATGAGCATAAATATAAACATGATAATGGGCATATAAGAGAGAATCTTTGAAGAAAATGATCTAACTTTTTATGTGATGTTATCAGTTATAAATCAGGATGCCATTACTGTTTGTAATGTAGTTTAGATCATGAAAGGCTATTTCTCTGCTTTATCACAGCTGTAAAATATTTGCTCTTTTTCTTCTCTAGAACTCCCTCCCAGAACCTCCCCACTTTTTGGCCTTTCTTATAAAGCACAGAAAATACTATTTGATTTGACCATATGTATTTATAAAGTTACAGTTATTGCTCTAAGATAACATTTCTAATATCACCAAACTCAGATATCTGAAAAAGTGGAGATAGGAAAGTCAGTGTAAGACAGATCATGGCAGGTCTCAGATATCACAGTAAATCATATTATTATGGAGTGACAGGAATTCCAGGTATCAATCAAATCTAAGCCTCTTACAAAGCCATTTTATATGATGTCATATCAGCAAGAATTACAGTTCAGCTTGCAACATTTTATTCTAGGACCTCGTGCTCATCTTTCAAAACAACTTAGGATAAAAGAAGGAGCAACAAAGTCAGTAATGTATGCATAACTTGAGTATCAATGGCTGTTGTTTGTACATCGGATATACTCAGAGAAGAGGTAGGATAAGAGATCTGAGTCTTTTTGCTGAGTATCCAAGTGAGTGTGATTTAATATAAAAATCTCAGCACAAAAATACCTACCATGCTCCTGAAACAGAAGCAAAAAATAGTATATTCACTCAAATGTGGATTATATTTACATAGCTTTTCAGGTTTGTTTGAACAAAGGAGAAAGATAGGAATAGCTGTGGATAACAGAATCCTAATAAAACAAAAGTGATTTTGAGTTAAAGGAGTTCAACTAGATAATATAGCAACCACAGAAGAAGAGAAAAAAGAGATTATGAAAAGGCCAGAATGAGATCTGAATGATGTGTCAGAGGAATTATACTGAAAGATGTAAATCTCTTTAACTCCACTGAATGTGTGACTTAATATTCTTGCCTTCCTCTTAGGCCCAGTGAGTTTCTGTACATTCCAGTCCATGTTAGGAGCTGATGGAATTACACTGACATTGGGATTTCCCCCTCAGCTGTAGTCTGCTTCCCAGCCAAGACTGCTGTGTTCCTCCTCTCCTCTGTTCCCAAGTAATGCTGAAGAATTAACTTAATAGGTGACAATTTCCCAGGGAGACAGGTGGCTACCCAAATAGAAAATCCTCGGTTTCTGTGCAGATTACTTGGCTTTCTCATCCATGGAAGACATCAGAGGAAAAAGGCAGCAGACAGAAGCCAGTCTCAGCAGAGACCATTTGAAGTAGTTGTTGGTCTAAGTGTGGAAAGGATAATGTTAGTTTTTGCCCTTCCTGGCTGAAATAAGAACCACCTGCATAAACTTGGCCGATGAAGCAGAATGGAAATACAACATTGACACTAGCAGATGTGAGCTTCAGCTAGGAGGCAGCCAGCAGAGGCTGTGCTGTTTTTTCCTAGCTGAAGCCATCATCCAGCTGTGAGCTCCTCTTCTTTTTCTGTAGTCCATTTTGAATTCAAAGTCAGGTTAGCTGTGGTTTAATGGTTGACTGGGTGCTTAAATGGATCAGAAGAGTCACACTCATGCAGTGGTCTCAGCCAGGGAAAGAGAGACAATCAGCTGAAAGCACTGCACTAATAATTCATTCTCAGTACATTAGAGGTGAGCACTAGTTCAGGATATAAAATATCCAACAAATATGTCAGATGTTGGATGTAGACAAACTAAGGCCTAACATCCAGCCAGTCCAAGGGCCAGAATTTTACTAGCTGTGGAGATTTGCTAAAAGAGTCATAAAATTCTACTGTTATCATAAGCCTCTGTTCCAGCACTGCAATTTCCCCTTTGAAAAACAGCTATAGGCTTGGGTCTAGCATGGGATTAAGTACTGATAAAGAACAGAAAAGAGACTGAGACTTCTTTAGTGATTAGAATGTGCTCAGCCTAAATGGCTGACTTAGATTTAGAGCTCCTAATGCAATGTAGAGTAAGATTCTCTTAAGCATAAGATTCTGGGTCTATGGTTTTGGTACAGGAGTCTTTGCACATAGGTTGCTTTATGCAGTGGTTTTGTAGACAGAAAATGTGAATTTTATATGGATGAAATAGAACATCCAGATAATGCACATTTGAAAAAAAAAAACAAAAAACCCTCCCTGGGTGGGTGATGGGGGAACACATAACCTGCAAGATCTATCTGTGGTTCTACCTACATCTTAAATGGAGAATTAAATGACATTTCTAATGTGCTATGGTGGTAGTCCTAGAGAGAGGATCAGAACAAATAGTATCTGGAATAAGTCTCAAGATGCCGTTTGACTGAATATTCGGTTTGTATAAACTGATGCAAGATGGCTACTGACCATTATGACTTTCACTGTTTTGTAATGATTAATATCTTGGAGTTCACAGAACCACAGAATCACAGAATTGTAGGGGCTGGAAGGGACCTCTAGAGAACATCTGGTCCAGCACCCCTGTCAAAGCAGGCTCCCTAGACCAGACTGCACAGGTAGGCGTCAAGGTGAATCTTGAATATCTCCAGAGGAGGAGACTCCACAGCCTCTCTGGGCAGCCTGTTCCAGTGCTCTGTCACACTTAACTGTGAAGCAGTTCTTGTGCACATTTGTGCGGAACTTGCTATGCTTCAGTTTGTGGCCATTTTCCCTTGTCCTATTGCCACACACAGCTGAAAAGAGACTGGACTCATCCCTTTGCCTCCCACATCTTGGATATTTATAGACATTGATCAGATCACTTCTCAGTTCAATTTCTTACTAAAGCAACCTTCTCCAGTGCTCCATCATTCTGACAGTAAAGAAGTTCTTCCTTTTGTAAGTGTGGAACTTCCTGTGTTCTGGTTTCAACCCCAAAAAGTTGCAAATCCATGGGTTATAAATCACTACTACAAACTCAGAAAGAGTCTCTTAGGTAGCTGTCAAATGACATGGGGGTTAGAGTTCTTGTTGACAGAGAAAAGCACCAAAGCTTGGGTCTCCTTCTTTAGGCACTGTCATGTTAGTAGCAAAAGGGCCCAATGTAAGGCATTGTCAGTAGTACCTGGGACCTAGAAGAAACACAGTCTGAAGGTTGTTAAGCAATTTATTTGGCTTTAAGAGGAAAGTAAAAGGAGACCATGAGAAAAGACTGTGTATGGGCAGCATATGTTAAGAAGTTGAATGGGGAAGATGAAGTTAAGGAATTGGGCAGATCATCAAGATTGCAGATTTACCAAATTACAGATACAGAGACATCAGAAATGGTCCTATACAGAATCTACCAGTTCTGCTGGTGAGCAGCAGCCATGTCCGCGCAGTTTCCAGGATTGCTGCATATGAAACTTTGAGCAAGAAAAACATCAGTAGACATAACACAGCTCTGAATATTATCAGTCAAGATTATCAGTAGTGTAGTACCCATGGTGAAGGAGTTAAGTAAGTTTTCAGTGTATTCATTTGTACTTGCTAGCCGATGTTCATTATGTATGAATTTATGTCTATGTATGTTGGTCTGTGCAGCCACTGGTAGTTGCAATTGAAATTAAAATTAGGTGTTCCATAAAAGCCCAGGGAAGTAACACATGTGACATAGGAACTGAATGAAGTCAGGGTAAAGCAAGACTATCCTTGTAATGTTAGAAGTCACTTATTACTTTTCTGGTTACTACGATTTCAATTCATTTTCCAAATTTGTCACTGCAGATAATGCCAGTGAATGCAAAAACAGATAAAAATAATCATAAATGTCATTGCATCAACTCAAACACAAGACCTTGTGAGCCATTATGCTGTGCTGTTGCTGAAACCCTTACATCCCTATATTTGGAAGCACTTTTTTTTTTTAAGCAACAGTTACAGCAATCCATTTTCAATTGGACATGAAACTCTAATGAGGCATGCACTGTTGAGTTCTTACATACTGTCCTGAAGCTCCAAGTTAATTAGTTTCACAGGGAGATTTAATTTTTTTTTTTCTGTTCTACAGAATGTCTCTCAAAAGCTTTCTATCCTGTGTTGCACCTAAATTTAAACAGGAGATTGTTATTTGGTCACATGAAATGAATTATATGGGTATTTCTTGTGGAGTAGCCTAAAGGTGTATCTGTCTGCAGAATACGTGCTCAACCTTCTAGTTTTTGTTGTTGCTGCTATCTTTTTCTTATGTTTTAATAAAAAATATTTTAAAAAGAGGTTTTGTTACGTATACACATTATTATATGTTTTATATGAGTAAGTGCAAAAATACTGAAAAAATAAAGTTTCTGTCAAAGTCAAAGGTTTAAACTATGATGATTTTAATGAGAGTTCTCATGCAAACTATACGAAGTATGATTCCATTCTGGATGAGAATTTTGGAGAGAAATCACTGGAAAGTCTGACATTTAAAAACAGGGTTCCATTCAATATCTAATTAAGTCCCACAGTAATATTGTAATTCCTGAGTTAGAGATTTTTGATGCATCATATTAACCGTTCCAATGAACTTTGGAAAAATATGGAGAATACTTTCCACCATAGATTGTTCTTTGACAATACCATTATATGGTTTATGGAAGTACAGATACAGGCACATGTAAACAGCACAAAAGCAAGAGAGCTCTGAAAATGAAGCAGTGGTTGCCTTTATCTCTAGAAGACAGAGACAAAACATTTAAGAAAGTTTTCTTGTCTGTCTTAGGGATTATGCTAAAAAGAAAGAAGGAATAATATTAATTTAAGCATTATTATTAACAAAAGTATGTTTGAGTGGAAGAATTACCTTCCTGTGGGATATGTATCTCCAGTTCTGGAAGCTCATCAAGGATTAGATGGATATTAGTATTTGTACAGTAAGGGTGCAAATTACATATTTTTAATTTGTTTTAGAGAACACATTGAATGTAGGTATTAATATCTCTCCACTCTAAATAGAAATCATTAGAGAACCTTTCTACCATATTCACTCTCATATTCAGTATCCTAGGGTATCAAGGCAGCTGTGATATATTCAGTGTTGAAAAACACTTTTATTTTATTTTGACTGCAACAGGACATCCTTTATGAATGCTGCCTGTTGAATTTTCTACCCTCTGTCAATTCAGCAGAATCCAAATAAACTGTTTGAAAATTAAATTTCAAGTTATGTTTAACATATCAATAACCACATTGGAGAGCAGACTTTAAGAGAGAGTGGATGAATGCAAGAATCCTAATTGCGTGGTTTGTTGGTTTTTAACTGCAGAAGATGGTAGCTATGCACTTAGCATTTGCTATACGTTTTTTAGATGGTTATTATGCTTGTGATCATCCAGTTTTCAAGGCAGTCTTGCTTACAGTTAGAAATAAAATGACTAAATTAGTAATGATAAAACTTTGTTTTTCCCAGTATTCTAGAAATGATGAGGTAAACATAACATCATGATTCTACGAAGATTTCAACTCAGGAAGGCCACATCTGGTTTGGACACTCATCTATTGTACAATAAGGATACTTTCAGCTTGTCTGCATTTTTCCCTTGCTATTAAGAACTAGGGCAGGGATAGCTGCTTGGAAGAAGTAATGGAGGCTTTTCCTGATGTAGCCAGGCAGACTTCAGTGCACAGCATGTGGACTCTTTGATCTTCACAGTGCTTCAGATTCCACACTGTATATGTGGTTATAGCACTTGCTAAAAAAAATGAAGATCCTGACTGAATTTCTTATTATTTCAAATATATATTTTCTTAAGCTTACTGAAATAGAAGTTTGCTCAGCTGCTATGTACTTTTGTTTCATTGTGTCAATTACTTAAGACGACCTTGCCCTGAAAAATGCACCTGTATGATTCAATTTTGTGAGTTCAATGAGAATATTAAATAAATAATTCTCTCCAAAATAACAATAAATGTAAAAAGATGGCTTTTTGGCTTTAATCACTAATATGCTTTCCTACCTGTATTGTAATGCTTGGTGCAGTAACACAAATCCTTTTCTTCTTTCAAGAGAAACTGTGGCAGGGTGAGACCTTCTGCTACTTGAACTGCTCCTTTTTCTTGCCATTCAAAAATGAGATCATTCATTGTGTATCCAACTAAAAAAAAAATAAAAATAAACTCTAAGTCAGTTGCAAATTTGAAAGGCAGGGACATATCAAATAGTGATGACTTCAGCAAATGCCATAAAAGTAGAAAATACAGCAGATCTCTTTGGACTAGTTAATCAAAAAGCATTATTTGCCATTCTAAGCCATACTGAACTAGGAAAAAGGAAAGCCATTTCTATGGATTCTTTTTTGAAATCTTAATAGGTAGCATCAAAATGAGCTATATTTAGCTTGTTTTTATATATTTATCATTCCTTGCCTATAGACAACAGCCCCATCACTTCTCCTTCTCATTCTATATGGAGTGAAATTCTGGACTGTCAAAGTTATGTATGTATTAATTTAGATTCAAATTATTGAAACAATCAATATTTATCCAGCAGTGAGGTATTAGTTGAACTGAAAAAATACTTTTCTCTGAATCTGGCACAAAACATGGAAAAGCAATTAATCATAATCTCACATTAGCTGACTGTGAAGAATGAAGTGGCATTCAATATTCAGATTCCTGTATTTATTCTTACCTCTTGGATGTGTGATTAAATAAAACCTCAGCATTTGTAGCTGAAGTACTAATCAAGGGGCAGACCTTGTAAAGAGCAAATAGTTTTTCCTTCGTATTCCCATCTCTCAGCTGAATACGTGCATGGGCTTTCAATGGGGAAAAACTGTTCTATATCCTCTGTATATATGTCATAAAATATATCTCTGGCATTCTATTCCAAAGTTTTTCTTGATAAATTGTCTGCTTGTGACAACTGAAAAATAAATTGCTTCCTATTCTCATTAAGGTTTCATTTAGTCTTTCTCAGGATCTAATGAGTTTGGACAATGTGAGATTTTAAGACTGAAATCTAAAACTGAGTGGCTTCTGTTGTTGAAATAGCTTGAACCACAAGGGTACACTTGACTCATGTATAATAGATTGAAGCACGAGGAAAAGAATGGAGTCATTTTTACATGTAAATTATACAGCTTTCACGCATTTAGCTTCTTTGCAACATTTCTTTTCTGCTTTACTCCAAAGCCAATGAGCTGTTAAGAATAATTTGCTGATAAATGGAAATGTCTTTTAACCTTTCAGTAACAATGTGGTGTTTAAATAATAGTGTTCAGAAAATACTGAAATTTTGAGTTATAGAGAGGGAAATAAACTCTCTGTTGTGCAGACATAAATCTTTCCCCTGTTGTATTCAATGACTTCATTACTCTTTGAATACATCCACAAATACTATTCAGTCATACTGTTCTGATATACTGGCCTCAAATCTGAAATACTTCATCCTTCCTGATCTGTCTTTGTTGAATGTATCTGTACATTAAGAATCAGTGATTATAAATTTAAAGCTGTTACCAACACCTTCAGAATCTTTCTGTTTCTTTTGGAGAGTACCCTTAATACAAGGTTTTCACAAGCACTTAGAATGATGCTGGTTTATCTTCTTTGGTATTTTGTTGGGGCTAGATGAATATGCTGAAAACAAACCCATACCCTTTTAAATTAGTCCTTCAATAAGATCAGATGTTACTTAAGACATCACATGCATGTATTAAATATACTTTCTTTCATCTATACTTGCATAGATGATACTAAAACACAGATTTAAAATTCAATATCAAATGTCACAAACTAGAAAAATTCAAAAATATAGCTCTTATCAAACTTTGCATGTATTCAGAAAAAAGCAGTTGTGTGTAAAGATTATCATTTGAAGCACGTAGATTATGGCTAGAAGTGATATCCCCTGAGTAAAACTCATTGAACTGACAAGAAACAACTGCTGTGTCAAAATGTATTTCACTAAATCAGATTCATTCATCTCTAATGCATTTTTAACTTCAAATATTTACTCTGTCCACTAATTCTTCAATAACATAATATATTAAAAATAGTAAGTGTATACAAAATACTGATATAATAGTTTATTTTTACTGTCTACATTTTAAATATCCAAATACAGCTTTAGCATTCAATACTGTAATTCTAGTTTTGTAAGACCATACTGATACAGTAAATGTGTCTTAAAACATAGAACAGCTTAGTGGAGATGCAATTTTATGTTATTCAAAAAAAAAAAAAAGTATAATATGTATCTTATTTCTACTAGATGTATCAGCTTAGTCTCTATTAACATTTTGTCCCATTATTCAATGTGAAATGCAAACAAACAAATGTGCCCGATGAATTAGTGAAATCTAAAGTCAAATTAATTTTGAATATTGAACTGTTTGATAGCACTAATTTGTCTCTGGATTTTCTTCATTGAGCAGTGTTATCTATTGCAGGTATCCTTGATTTTCTAAATGAAAATATTTTATTATTTCATACAATTCCAAACAATTTGATGAGCACATTCTTTTTTCCATCTATCACAACATTCTTTCATCTCTGCATGAAAAAAAATCAAGAAAGAGTACAGTGGAAAATATCTTGTTATTTGTACATATAAAACAAAATCAGAGAATTTGTAAGAAAGAAGTGCAAAAAAAAAAAACTGCAAATCCCAGAATATTCTGTGCAAAAAAGAGCTAAAAACCCATATTGTTCTGTGTTATAGTTTTTCTTCAGGAGTAACAGGAATACTCGTGGAGCTAAATGAGCTTCCTTGTTATCTCAAAACAGTAAAATATTTTTGTTTCTTAGCTGCTTTCATGAAGAAGACCTGCTGCACAGCACAGTAGTTAGCACTCAGTGCTGGTGGTATTGTTGTGTGCATGGGGCACGGATGGGGAAAAGAATATCTATGAACGTATGGTATTTAAAACACAGCCTAGTCATTACTATACAGTGGTTTAAATACAATAACAATTTAAGTGCGTGGTATTTTATAAATAAGAAGCCTAAATATCAGATCTGGAGCATGGTAATTTTGTGAGCTCTGCTGAATAATGTAACTTATGTTTCCTATTGAAGTGGCCCAGCAACATGAAGACATTGTGGCATATTTTGAAGTTACCTCAAGGTTCAATCTCAACAACAATGACAAGTAGAGACTTATGATCTTGATATGAATAGGGCACCAAAGTGCTTAGTAACATCAAATGCAGGGTGCTGTGTGCACAGCAAGTAACAGAAACATAGGGAGCTTTGGTAAGGAAAACTTTGGAGTCTCAAGGTCAGAGTGTTATTTTTCAGATTCAGGATCCTAGAATTGCCAGTCATAGATGTTTACAGTATTGAAATTATGTGGATAAATTTAAAATCCTGAAGTCACCACTTGAGTTCACTGGGGCTATATATATCATTCATGCATATGTATGTGGTGAACTGAGGCTTACATTTGCAAAATGGAAATCTGATTAGATACTGTAACAAAGCAGGTCTTCGGTAGAATGCATTTACTTTACTCAGCTGCAGAATAAAAAGTACACTCAGCCATCTGCTGCTGAAATAACTTGTACAGGAATGAAAATGAAGGTGAATAAAGTAGTTCACTGCCTATACAAGATCAGCTACTCTTAGCTGAGCAAAGATGGATGACCAAAGTGAGTAATGGGTATTTCTTGTGCTAGGTTTACACAGCACCATCTACACTGATCAAGCTCATAATTAGAGATGAGTGTTTCTGAAACACAACTGCAGTTAAAAATAATTCATCTGAATGCATCTGTATTAAATAGTAAAATTCAGCTAGACAGATATTTTCTCTGTATGGTGTCAAGTTCTGCTTGATACTCTTGTTAGGAGAGCGAAGGCCCCATTAACTTAGTTATGCTTTTTATCTATGCCATGTACATACTCTAAGAGTGAGAAAGTAGGGCATTGTTGAAAGAAGCTCTGTTAGCTTCTACATTTGACATCACTGATGTACAGCTTGTTTCACTGCCTCTCAGTGAGTTCTCCTTCTAGTCTGTAGGATTCTTTTACAAATGGAGGAAAGAGTATGTTCAAAAAATAGGAAACTGCTATAGTGAGTGACCCACAATGTTTACTGAGGCTCTGAATAAGTAGAGTGCATTGACTTGGCAGGATGAAAATGTGTGAAAGAGGGTCAGGTGCTGCGAGAATAAGTGCGATTTTATTTTCAAGTATGCCACTTTGCATACAAGGGAAGGCAGGAGAAAATAGACAAGGAGGTCTAATGGCAAGTTAATCAAAGAATGAACTAGAAATCAGCAAACCTATAGAAGTACATTACTAGTTTCTGTGTGAAAAGACTATGATGTGGTCTTCTATACTTAGAGGCAGTCAGATGTAACTGGCAACTGTTTCTTCCTAGATTAACTGCATGTTTTCTCCCTTCCTCCTGAAATTACAATCAACTATTTTGTTTTAATTTGCTAGTACAATCTTCTGTGATGCTAGATGACATAGAAAGGCAATAAGGGCCATTATAACAGGTTAAGGAAGAGGGATCATTGTGATTTTTAGGCTCCTACTGATACTTGACTTCAATGGGAGGTTAGTAGCATTGCAGATGTTGTAACCTCCGCATCAGTAAATGGAGAGAGGAGTTTTGGAGTTTTTGTTGTTCATAGAGATAGTTTGGCCTAAAAAAATAAAAGGTAGGTCTTGATATATATGAGACACAAACCTTAAAAATAAAGCTATCACTTCTGGGTCAGGAAGTCTCAAGTTGCTAGAAGTATATCAATGTAGGAAATGGCAAGAAAAAAAACACATTGCTTTGTTGAAGAGCAGTTCAACAGGACTGATTAGGTTGCATTAATACTATGTTAACTGGAAGTCTGAGGTCTTGCACATCTGTAATGCAAAAGCAGATGGTAAATTGTTGGTAAATATATGACAAGACTATAATCCCAGAGGGAGACAGGTGCCAGATGGAGAAGTTCTCAGGAACAGTCACGAATTGCATGTATGTATGGCAGTGTGGCCTTTCAGCAAACAGCTTTTTAAAGAGCTAACTCATTTTCTACATCCTGACGTGATTTTGTGTAGCTACTAAAGCACGTACTGGCAGACTGAGACCTCTGCCTGAGATGAATATAAATAACTGGCAAACTAAGTAGAATTTAGAATTAATTGTCAGCATAGAAGGTCTGAAACAATTAGTAAAGTTGCATATGGCCTGCAGAAGTTTTTCTTTAAATCTTTAGATTATTACAGAGCTTGTGATTAATGTGAAAAAATGAAAGCAAAACTCTGATGGTGGGAGGAGGTGGAAAAGATAGGAGATGAAAAGTGATGATCAGGACATTTGCTTGGAACATTTGGTGTAGCTATTTGAGTAACCTAGGCATCAAATAAAATTAAACTGTAGTGACAGTCTATTTAATTTATCTACCTAATCTACACAGAACAAGACTGATATACTCGAATCTTCAGCCAGCATTGAAAATTTTCTAGCTAAATTGAACATTTTCAGCATGTGCAGTTACAAGCTTCAGGAAAGATTCAAGGGAAAAAGAATGTAATCTTACTGAAATAGTTCCAAGTAGCAAGGACAATCATAGTGCCTACAAGAGAGAAAACCAGACTGTTCTCTTGGGCTTGCTCATCTTTCCCAGAAAACATTATCTTTTCAAAAATGTATTGACAAACTATTACTAACACTTGTAAAGAAAAATGAAATCCTTGGAAGAAAATGTCAAGGATTACCAGCCAGAGAAAAACGAAACTTGGTATTCAAGAGAAGTAATTCCCATGAGTCCTCAGTAGTCCACACATACTTTACCAAAATTCTCTTGACAAATCCAAGATTCTTGCTGACTGTCTTACTTGCTTTCCTTACTTACTTTCCTTCTAACCACTTTTAAAGTACATTGCAAACCATGAAGAATGACTTCTGATGCAGCTGAATATCAGTATATCTTGTAACTTTTTTACTAATTCTGTTCTATTCCTGAAAACTTTGCTTCTCATTCATCTTCTTAAAATACATATATCCACATTAAAACCTAGTTTGTTTCCTCTTCTTCAATAAACAAACATGTGAATAGCATTAAAAGAAAACAAACAACAAATTGAATATCTAGCATTATTGTACTAGAAAGTTTGGTTTGACTAGAGGTTTTATTTTCTGTTTCTTTTAAACCCTGTGATTTATCTAAACTCCATTCTCGTTTTTTAGTGTTTTGTAAGATACAAGTGAAAGAGCAACATTGCATTTATTCAGCAAACTGAGCAGTTCTGTAGGCACCCAGCCGAGGAAAGAGCTACAGTCATGCTGACTAGAGTAATTTCACTGCTTTTCCATTAGGCATCCCAGCAGAGTGTCTCCAGGACAGGCTGCCTACAGATTATGGTTGCAAAGAACACAGTAGTTTTGGACTGTGCCCTAAATTCCAAGCAAGAAAACACAGGGAGGACTTTTCAGATCTAATTAATCTGGCTTCAGCTTTGGGTAAGTACAAATTCTTCTAACATAAGTTACCCACTTACAATATTAGCTTTGAAAATCAACTGTGTTGTGATTGTTGGCTAAATTTATTCTGGATTACCAAGAAAGCATTCTTCTATGTAACAGGTTTATCCTTACTAGATTTTCAGAAAAGAGCAGCATTTCAGGCGCAGCCCTCTCCCACCTCTCTCAAACCTAATACGTGCTAAAGTCTATAAGTTTTCAGGTGTCAGTTTTATATTAGTTTTTGTGGCTTCAGCATCGGTTGTAGGTTCAGCAGCAATTGTACAATTGCTCCTGCCCTTTCATCCTGTGTTAGCAGGGAACTGAGGGGTACGGATATCTATCTCTTGGTAGCTGTGTATGAGGTCTCACTTTAGATATACACAGTAGGTTGAGTTACGCTGGTACAGAAGCCTGTACTCATTCAGGTATATACCCTAGGATCACTGGCAGGTAAGAAATACAGCCCTGGTCTATCACTTGTTATCTGTGTTTTTATGGGAAAGTAGTAATGTGCGCATCATTTCCCATGATGCAGACTACCTGTTGGCCTGCCTTTCTATTTCAACAGTCTCTATCTCTCCAATTTAGAGGTTGGGAGGAAAGAAACTGTACTGCTCAGGTAATAGTGTTATGCTATAATGTATAGTTTAGAGTCAATTTTCTCTAATATCCCCCCAAATGGGAGATGATTGCTTAGAAAGACAAAAAAGCTCCCATAAATCAAAAGAGGGGGAAGGTGATTTTTTAAGAGAGACAAAGCATCAAAAGAAAATGATTTTTATCCCTCACATATACTGCTTTTCATGGCATGTTTCTTCCATTGTGACTGATATAGTCTTTTAGTGGTACTATTGGTTGAAGATTTAAGAATATTGAATTTCAGATGAAGTTATAATACAACATATATATAATTGTAAAATATGAATCAAACAATGCTGTGAGAAAAAAAAAAAACAAAACCTAAGAAGATAGAGACAAGAAACTCTAGCATATAAAAGAAAAAAAATTCTTTCTTGTGAGATAGGCCTCAGAAATAAATATCTTGCTGACATTTCTTTGTGTCTTATTCAAGCAGAATAAAACTAAAATTATCTCACAAGCCTGTAGGCTGCCCCAGCATGAACTATAGAAATGTGGAAGGGATTATATCCTAACTGCATTTTTGTTTCTTTTCAAAGATACAAAAGCAGCTCATTCTATTTTTTGATAAATATTTGATAAAATAAATACTTTTGAAATAGAATACATTTCCACTTAAATCCTTTTCATCTGTTTCAAGATGTATGTGAAGGGGCAAATGCAGCTGCATTTGCAGCTGACCTTGGAAAAACCATTACAAGAGACACATCAAAACACAACTATCATTTGAGGAAAAAAGCCATACATGAGTTTTCGTCTTAGGGCTTTCTGTGCTGGAGCAATGGTATCAATATCGATGGAAAACATCTATTACTGAATAAAATTAGTTTTTTATGGTGGAGAAAAAATCTACAATTTGTCCTTTATAAGTAATTGCCAGCCTTTCTCTGTGACCTTGAATGGTGGCAAAATGAACAAGAGAAAGATGAGTGGTTTGTTAGAAATTCTCCAGTTTGCTTGGTGTCACGTGCAGGCACAGTTTAAAGAAATTCTGGGATTAATAAACATTGTAAATTCATTTTTGTACTAAATCCTACCTAATTTGACACTCAGTGGGAAGGACAGAAGTGATGCTCATTTTAAAAAGAAACCTCTGGAAGCATGGTTGCTTCTCTTCAGTTCCTGCCACTGTTTTTCTTTTTATAAAACAGCCTGGTGATTGGATAATTTACTCTGGACGTGAGAGGTGTGTTCTCAGTTTCAAAACCCACATCTTCCTCTTCCCTGGACAGTGCATCAACCATCATGACATTTGCTTCAGTGCCCTTGTTTGAGCTGTTTTACTGTGCACCACAGAATGTAGAAGTTGAGAGATTCTTTGGTGACTTTATGGTCTCTGGGCTATTTCAGTTCTTTCTTCAGGAGATTTTATATGATGTGTGAGAAAATGCTGTAAGTACCCATCTTCCTATTTTCTTCTGTAATTTTAAAGAGGAGTGGAAGCCTACTCTTAGGCACTCCCCCAAAGTGTCTGATTCCCTTCCTGTACTCTGGGATGAGGATACTGGTTTGAGACAGATGACCTCCTGCTCTTGAAGGTCTAGGAGTCTGGAAATTGTGCCACTGTGCCCACCTTCTTTGGATCTGTCTCAAGGCCACTTCTCTCAGCTTCAGGGAATCGTTGACTTGTTCATGCAAACCTAGCAGATATCTAAGTGTAGCCAAAGCTGACATACTGCAAGATTTTCTGCCCCAGGCCAGATAATTTGGCCATAGTCCCTATTTTTCAACGTCTGTTGTTACAGGTAACACAGAGTTAGACAAAGTAACACTTCCTTGTGAAATCAGATTTGATTTTTCTCTGTAACTAAAAGATTTTGAACATCTCAAAACGGAGCAGCCATCTGCATTTTGTTCAGCAGTTCTTTTATGAGCATTATACTACTCTCTGTACTACCTGATTGTGCAGCAGGGAATTTACACCCACTGAACTGAATGATTAAAAACAAGACTTTAGTGAAAAATGTTCTGCTGGAAAACACATTAAGACATCCACAGTGCTATTCAACTAACAAGTGTTTGTTCCCTGTGGTACAGTTTGTAGGAACTGAGAGCTCCTGCAAGGTATCTGTAGGGCAAAACAAATGCCTGTTCACTCGAGAAACCTCAGTTATCGTGCAACCTGTCCTCACATGGGCTGAAAGAAACAAGTACAGATGAGTTTCATGAAGTCGCTGAAGCAACAATTTTAAAAATACAATTTAATATATATATTCTTCTTCACTTAAGTACTAAGATAACTTCTGATCGAAGCATAGTTATATATAGTGAATAAACCCCCCAACTGTATGTATTCTGATACATCTGCCTCAGTCTCTTATTCAGTGATCCTGATCATAAAGATGACATAGGTTATTAGCAGAATTATTTGCTTGAGATGATTGTGGAATTTTGCTTAAATGATGAATATATAATACTGCCCTAAGTTCCTTGACATTTGCAGCAAATAGCCATCTCTCAATTTTTGTCAAGGCAATCTCTGCTCTCAAATTTAGCCATTGTCCTCATATGAAAGCCTCATTTGCAATATTACCATCTGTCCATCACAGTGAAAGAAAGGGCTGGCTTTCATATTCACCCTGTAATTTTTTGTTGTTGAAAGCATGCAATTATCCAGACAACAAACAATTCTGACTTACTGATACATAATAACCACTCAGTTCTCTTAGATACTACTTTGTTTCAGTAAAAAAAAAAAAAAAGCAAAAGAAAACAAGCAAGAAACACTTTAATTATGGGTGTTGTGTTTATGTTTTATAATGTATTTCAAATAATCTAGTATGTTCATTCTATATATTGAAAATTCTTTTTCGAAACTGTTATCTATAAATACTTATTAGTTACCATTTTTCCCCGTCATTTGTTGTCACAAAATCCACCTTGCCAGAATCTTTGAAATAATGCTATTATACTATATTATATTATACTTTATTTTTGTTCTTCATGCAACTAGGAGGATGGTTCTGATAGGAATTTCTTCCAAATTTTTATCATTTTGGGGAAAAAGGCAATTCACACACATTTCTTATTACAGGTAAAGTAAAAATTTAGTGCATATTTGTGCCTTCCTCCTTACACATCCTTTGTTAGCTCAGATCCTAACATCAGACAGAAAACTTCAACAAGGCAAGGTGCAAGGTGCTGCACTTGGGTTGAGGCAATCTCAGGTACAAGTACAGAGCAGGAGATGAACTCCTTGAGAGCAGCTCTGCAGAGAGGGACTTGGGGGTCCAGATGAACAAAAAGCTGGACATGAGCCAGCAGTGTATGTTTGCAGCCTGGTAGGCCAACAGTACCCTGGGCTGCATCAAAAGAGAGGTGTCCAGTTGGGAGAGAGAGGTGATTGCCCCCTCTACTCTGCCCTTGTGAGGTTCCATCTGGAGTACTGTGTCCAGGCCTGGTGTCCCCAGTACAGAAGGGAAGCAGAGCTGTTGGAGCGGGTCCAGAGGAGAGCCACAAAGATCATTAAAGGGCTGGAGCACCTCTCCTATGAAGATAGGTTGAGACATCTGGCCTTGTTCAGTCTGGAGAAAAGAAGGCTTCAAGGAGACCTCACTGCAGCCTTCCAGTACTCGAAGGGAGCTTACATGCATGAGAGGAGCTGAATTTTTACACAGTCTGATAGTGATGGGACAAGGAAGAATGGCTTTAAACTAAAGAGGAGAGATTTAGATTAGATGTTAAGATGAAATTTTTTGCTCAGAGGATGGTGAGGCACTGGCACAGGCTGCCCAGAGAGGCTGTGGATGCCCCAACCCAGGAGGTGCTCAAGGCCAGGTTGAGTGGGGCCCTGGGAAGCCTGATCTAGTGGGTGGCAACCCTGCCCAAAGCTGGGGGTTGGAACTAGATGATCTTTAAGGTCCCTTCCATCCCAAGTGATTCTATGATTTAATTATACAATTTTGTATTTTTGTCTGTATGTGTGCCTTGAAATGACAGCTGCTGTACACTTTCCATCCTGTTTTCTGTTCTAATGGAAGTATCAAGGTAGATTATAAATGCAACATATGATAGATTGAATTAGCAAATACTGATTTTGTTTCACGTAAAAGGTGTTCTTATTAATTGTAACATAATTATTCAAAGCCTGTCTTTCATCTTTTTTCACCTTCCCTCTGCAAACCTGATGGCAAACCATCAGACCTTCTCTGCTGTTAGAAGACCATTAAGTATGTCTTATGTGTTTTACTTGCTGTTACCAGTGTCAGCCTAGATGTTCTACTACGAATTACTTCAAGTCTCAGCAGCCTTCTGGTTTCTAGGATTTCTTCTAGTGTTATGACTGGTGGTCATGTCACACTCACTTTTGATTCCTTGCTGGATGATACTTTGTATGGACTTCATCCTCTTTGTACCCTAGAATGCCCACAGCCCTTTCCAAGTTTTTCTAAGGGATCTTCCACTGATCTAAGGTCCTGGCCCAGTAGAGGCTGAGGACTGTGTAGGTGACATACCCTACATAGGATCATGAACATATATATATACACGTAGTGTAACCTTTTACAGTTTTCCCTTTCAGTAAGCCCATTCTCTAGTTGCTTCCAGGATAATTAGGTAAAAACTACAGATATGTGGCTCTAACATGTAGGTAAGTTGAAGAGCTGATGCAGGAATCTGAAGAGCAGGGACTCAGTACAAATTATCTTGTTCCCATCATTTAAGTACACCAAGCTATTTTAAATTTCAAGATATTCACATAAATCACATAAATCACTTCCTTAAGTTATTCTCATATTTTCCTTATGTTCTCCTGTCTAACTGTCTTCCTGTGCATGTGAACACAGAGAAGACTTCATGGTGAATCACAATACACGTAAGCATCACATAAAGGTAAACTCTGGTACAGAGTACATCAGTTTAGTAATAAATGTAGAGTTACATGAAACTTGATTGTCTGTAAAAGTAAGAAAGAAAAAATCTTTTCTTTTGAAAATGATCTGTTTCACGGATTAAAACAGGTGATTCATTTCTGAAAGATTGTTCTCCTTATGTCATTAGAAAAGGAGTCTGTCTCCTCCATGCACAACTGCTGTAATCTCTTGAAAAAATATTTATAAGATAATGCATTGCTCAAACTTACAGCTTTCCAGCTGCATTATACATGTTTGCACATCCATTGGAAAATTTTTGAGATCCATTGGGCAGGACAGTATTAAAGTCAATCTGAAAGAAGACAAAACATATTAAAAATATACCACAAAAATACCATATAATTGCACAGGAAGAGTGCATAACAACAGAGGAAGTCATTAGAAATAGAAGAAAACATAGTTTTTTTGTTAGAAATCTCTCAAAAGGGATCTGTTTAGCTGCCTAACTTACATCTAAGGGAATGCAACAGCAGCATGCCTTTTCGTTCCACAGTAGAATTATTATTATTATTATATTGTTACAGTATTTCAAATCCTTGACATAAAATTTACCCAGAATTGCAAGAATTTCATTTCAGATATCAGTTGCAAATTGTGCTGGCAAAATAATGTATATGTTATTGCCCTAAAATTAGGTGCTTAAATTGTCAATGTGAAGATTTAAAATAACATTTTATGATGATGGTGGTAGACTGACATATTCCTATAAGTTTGAAAGGTGGTTGTCTTTTACATTAGCCATTATATTTCCTGTGAAATGCTTTGCAACCTATAGAAAAAAATAAGTATTTTCACTTTTTATATCAATACAATAATTAATCTTTAAGTGGTGGTAATTCTCAGAGGACTGAGAAAGAAGAACATATGAGGTAAAGGCATGTATTTCCTCTATCTAGGCATGACTAAGTATTCATTCATCATTCAGTGTCATGACCGTACTTTGTACTTGCTAGAGAATGACTTGCATGAAAATGTTGCCCCATATTCATTTGTGTCTTCACTTGATAGGACACTCTCTGAGGGCTTTGAGCTCAGCTCCTTAACGCATAAAGCTGTCCTAGGAGGGTAGTACTCAAATTCCTCTCTCTTAAACCCATTCCTTCCTTATTTATTTATTTATTTATTTTTGGCACTGGGACCTAGGTGGAATTGGGACTGAGTGACAAGCACAGCTGCGTATTTCTTTTACTCCACTTTTTCCTTCACAGGACTTCTTTTGTTTCTTTGTTGCTACAACATCTTTTCAGTCTGCCAGACAGAGTCAAAGGAGGAAACTCAGACCCTGGTCATTTTCTCCTGTTGTAAAGAACAGTTTCAAATCCAAAATCTGGCAGGTAAGCCAGCCATTTCAGAGAAGAGGTACCTGGACTCTACTTCATGTTTTAGTAAATATTTTAGAATTTTGTATTAAATTTTTGATGTTAAATATCTGCAATTGGTACCTTTTTCACTGTTTGCTTGCATGAATATTTTATTCAAATGCAAACAGGAGGGGAAGGGAGTGGAGGAAACAAAAAGTAAAATAGATTTATCAATATTCAATTTTATTTTCTTTCAATATCAGTTCTTTAGCAATTACATCACCCCTCATCAAAAGCTTAAGTCACAAAGTTGCGTAGCAACTCAACTAAGATGCTCACTGTACAATTTTAAATCTGTGTCAGAAATGGCAATAGTTCTTAATTACACCATGGGAGCTTAACCGTTCTAGTTCCACAGGAATCTAGTATGCACAAGCATCAAAGTCAGTGTTTGCTTTTATAATTTTAGTATTATAATGTTTTTCTTTCCCCCTTTTCATGTGGCTGTGGACTTGGTCATAAGTCTATCAAAGTTGCTATCTGATCTTGCTTCAGCAGAGTGCTTGTGTTTGTAGTCTATGTGTAGTGTGTATTTGGTGAGAGTAGGGCAAGGAGGAAGAATTACTCAGTCAAACTGCCAGCGTATCTCAGAGTGACTGAGTCTGGAGATAACTGAGTTGGCTTTATATTTTGCTTTGGCTGAGGGAAGGAACCCTTTTTGCTTGCTTTCCATATGTTTCTAGTGGCAGAATACATGTTGTGACTCTGAAGAATGGTTATGTTCTTGGACTGGCATACTAAGCTCCTTTTAGACAAGAAATGTGTGTAGGAGTTTTAACCAAATTCTTTCTTCCTCTGTAAGTTTGACAACATGCTGCCCACTTGCACTGGAAGATAGAAGGAAGGAGACTCTCTTGTCACCAGTATACTCATACAAGCCACAAACACTGCTTTTTTTTTTTGTCCTGGTATACAAATTGTTATTCAAAGCCCTGATGTCTCTTCAAAAAATTTCAATTACCCTTTGATGCAGTATAATGCAAAATCAAATGCTAAGTGGAAAAGAGATAAATTCATTTTGAAAAGTGTAACACTTTGCTCAAGAAGGTCACTGAATTAATACCAAATCTATACCATGACTATAGCACTAGTATACCTATATCAAATGCATTTCTCATTTGATTACCTTTTTGAAGGTAACTGTAAGAATGATTTTACTACTGTAAGAATGATTTTTACTACTGTTACAGTCTAATGATGTCTGTATTAATAAAAGGAAAGTGGGAAGAAAAGAATTGGAACAACTGCATCTTGTCAATACTTAGATGTGATTGCTAATTACAGCTTCTCAAAACTTTTCAGAAGTTTACTTTCCACTTTTCTCCCCACTTCCAGCACTAAGTGAGCTATTCTTAAAATCTCATGCTTCCTCCATTGGCTCATGTTTCCATGTAGGAGTGTGGCTGCAATATCCCAAAAAAGTGAAAGAGAAATTACGTGGGATTGTTATGACATTGGAGGCTACAGCACGTGAAACTCATACACTGATCCTTCCAGACTGTAATACTCCAAGCATATATGCCACGTGCAAGTGTCTGAGTTCCTCTAGGCTTTGTATCCGTGATTTAAATTGGGAATTACGCATTTCTTATTATTTTTACTAAGAATACTTCAAATGAGAGATCTCTTCCTATTTTGGCATTAAAAATGAGCAGTAATTATGGTGAAATTCAGTATTCAAAGTTCGCATTTACTTTAGTAACTGTACTGTCTGACTAGCAACTGAAAAGATCTGTTAAAAACTCTTAGATACACTTATGAACTTCTGTCTGAATAAAAACACATGATTAGAGACTCACCTGATGGAATAAAGTACATTTCCATTTTTGAAAATTCTCAACAACTTATTATCTGTTGTAACTTCATGAAAGTTGGCACCTTTTTCATTAGCAAAGAACAAATCTGGTTTCCAAATTGAATCCAGCATGGATGGATCTAAGTCTAAAGAGTCATCTGGATATTCACTATATGCAAGTCGTGGATCATTCCAATTCTGACGAAGAAAGATATTCACTCGGTAATCCTGAATGAAAGAGAAAACAAGCAAATCTTTATCAAGCATAGGGATTTAGCTTTTACTCCATTTCTTAGCCATGTAATCCCCCATCCATCTGTGGATGACAAAAGAATTACTTAGCTGATTGCCACCATGGTACCTATTTGTATTAGTGGGGGCACAATGGATAAGCATAATTTCAGGGTAATTGAAAAAAATCTGAAGATAAGGATATCCAACCTCTATGTAGTCTATGTAACTCCACATAACTCTATCCTTACAATGGTGTTTTCTTGAAACAGAAATGAGACAAGCATGCAGAAAGTTTTATGGCACGACCTTTTTCATTTCAACTTCGCTCTCCTAGAGAGTGAGCGTCCGTTCCACTGTAGGGGAACCTCAGTTCACATCTTTCTTCTTTCTGTAATCCTTACATATTTTAGACATACCACTTAAGTCTTTCCATGCCTCAGCTCCCTATTGAAAAATTCTGTGAGAGTAGTACTTTGCTGTGCAGCTGTATCAGGAGGACACGTGTGTTCTTCCTCTGTTCAAATGTAGAGAATTTACAAAGGCTACTCCAAAAGCAATGTTTCCTATTTCTTCAAGTTGGCCCTTAACATAAGAGGCAGATGTTGTTGGTGTGGCAGTAGAACACCAGTTGGTGTGGCTGAACCTTCCCCCCAATGTCCCATCACATGTTGTTGCTGTGTGACAGATGGCAGCAGAGGGGCAGCCTGACAGAATTGCATCTGACATGGAAGTGCATATTAAGCAAAGGTGTGTCACTGAGTTCCTCTGTGCAGAACAAATGGCACCCACTGACATTCGTTAATGCTTGCTGAATGTTCATGGAGACCAAACAGTGGATGTGAGCACAGTGAGGCGGTGGGTGGTGCATTTCATCAGTTGTGACAGCAACAGAAGAATGAATGGATTTCTTATAAAATTAGGGACCATTTATTAGGTGTCAGACAGGCTAGATGAAAACATAGCAATAAGAGGAAAACAGAGAAAGATAAATGGAGGAATCTGCTCCAGGTTATACTACATTGTATGTCAATTTGCCTAAATTGAGTCAAAGTAAATTGATTTAAATTGCTTCCAGACATTAAGGTGAAAAAAATCCAACTTAAGTTGTGCTTCTTTCCTTCTCCCCTGAAAAGTCTGTCTTAAACTGCCTCTCATTATTTATTTCAAAAAAAAAAAATCTTGATCTATCAAAAAGATATGTGTTTGAATACTATTGCATGAAGAACAAGCATTCATTGACTCAATCTATAATTACAACTTGTGAGCACAAGACCAATTTGCTTTAAACAAGTAGGGTGGTTTGATGCCAACACAGAGAACAGAATTAAACTGCCCGAATTGATTTGTTTTCCTGCAAGAGGATTACTACAGCTGTGTGCTACTTGCCCAGAGGGGTGACTCCTAACTCAAATTACTCCGTTCTGAGAAGGTTCCTTTGTGGGGGGAGAGAAATCATCATTTAAGCTGTGTGATTTCCTCATGACCTCAAGGCTGCCATTATCAAACAGCTGCTGTGCACTATTTGTGCAGAATGAGGCTGATTTGTGGGTCTGCTCTTGCTCCACAGTCTTTCAAAACTCACAGTCACAGAATGAACTTTCTTAGGGGTTAGGATACTGTTCATCTGCTTCATAGGGCTCAATAAAATTAACACTCAAGCATCAAGTGACTGCTCTTTGCTATCTATGCGGAGACCAGGACTGTTATTGGCTCCAGTACTAATGTTTTGATAAGCAATTTCCAGCACACAGTGAAATCTAAAATACTTACAGAGTACGTTGATTTCTTCTTCATTATACTGATACAGGTAGAGCTACATTTCCCTAGTATATAGAGTGTGGAATCCTTCTAGATTCCAGAGACAGATATACAAAAACAAATTTCCATAATATGTACTTTATGTGAATACTTCAGATTACTTGCTCTTGTAATTTTTGAATGCTGATGTTTGAACCAAATCATCACATTTTCATGCTGAGTAAAATCTAGATTTGTCTTTTGCATAATGAAGTCAATTGATACTTGCTTATTTTGTTCTAGTCCTAAATTCTATGGAATTTAACATGGAGATCTGGACTTTCCAAGAACATTGCTAAGAGTAAATGCAATGGCCCTATGTGAGATACCATTCTTTTGAAGAATATTTAAATTTTAACTGATAAACATTATGAATTTCAATTCATGTCCGTTAAAGATCTGCCTTGAAAAATACTTGAGTTTCTGGTGAAATCATGAAAATCACATACAAAACTGATGTATTTGCTAAAAAATAAAATATAAAATGTGAAGACCTGTTGGAACATATTTTTACTAAATTAATTAACTACATGTGTTGCAAGTGCTTGAAAATGAACCACCATGAAGGCCCCATTTTTCTAAATTATATACATGCACAGGGCAGTAGATTGTAATGGTTAGATTTCTCCCTTTCTAGGTTTCTACATCTGTTGCTAACAGTTCAGTTTTACATAATGCTGGAAGAGCTTTTTGCACATGATAGAGTGGATTAGAATTTACCTTGCTCTACAATAAATGCTGAATTTGACTCTTAGTACCTAAGAATTTATCACAGATCTAAATAGAGCTGTTCACATGAAGGTTGAAGTGAGGAACAAAACTTAGCAGGGTGAGCTGCAGTGAGAGAGCAGAACAAGAGGGAACTGATAAAGGTGTGGTGGAGCAGGGGATGTGTTAAATGATTTAAAGATATGTTACAAGAGATTGGAATCAGTATCAGGGAAAAAGAGGCCCAAGGGAATATTTGTCTAAAAATGTATCCAGTGTTTTGAAGAATCACCTCATAGTAAGCTTAATTTTGTAACCATAGTCCGCTAATTGTTTTACTGAATTTGTGGATCACCACACAGGGAATGAGACTATTTGATCAAACAGTTGTGTGTGTTTGCAGCAGGTTAATTACCAGCTCTTAGCATATTTGCTATTTGTTATTCTAATTCTGATGTAATATTATAATGAAAAAAAAAATAGCAGACTAAACCCACCGCTGGCATATAAAATTGAAAACAAAGAAGAAAATGGTTATTTTCTGAACCAGAGGAGTGCTGCACACTCTACTACAGTACTGAACTTGTTACCACTAAGGGAGAGTAAAAGCCTGTTACTTTTTTTTAATTTTTCACTTTCTCATATGTGCTTTCCCCAACATATGCTCTGGCTACAAGCACCGTGGCTGAGCTTTAGGTAACATAATTACTTTGGGTAAATTGATCAAGTTTTCTTAATTCTCCTTTGCATATCTGAAATTTCAGACTGGCCCAAAAGCTTATTTAGCTAATGATTTCAATATGTCTTTGATGACATTTCTCAGGAACAGAAACTCAAGTATTTAAGTAAGCATTCAGACTGGTAGGTCTGCTTGCAGGTAACCAGTATTATTACAAAATCAAAAGAGGAGAAGACCCTTCACACTGACATCTGAGAAATGTAAATATCAGTTGTATTAAATCTGAAAAATTCCCTTGTCTTTTCTCCTTCTTAGTAATTGTAATTCCATGATTACTGAGATTATTTATGGTGAGGCCTCATCTGTAGCCATACATTTTGAAGGAAAAGAATAATTGGAAGAACATTCACAAAAGAATGATATAGGACCGGAATGGACAGGCAGTACTGTGAGAGGAAAAAAGAAAATTTTATTTCTTTAAAGTGGTAATGCAAAGAGGACTCACTTACCCTCCATAAATATGTTGAAAGGTAAATACTTGAGAGGGAAATCAGTTTAAATCTAGGGACAAAAATATACTTGTAATTCAACTTACTATGCTAATAAACATCAGTGCTCTTTTCACTGGCATGATTTATTACTGAAAAAAATGGGACTCCTCCCTACTTTTATTAGGCCTTCCCAGTATTACAGGTTTGAACTGCAGCAAGGCTAGTTGCCATCTATGGATGTAGGACAGTTCAATTAATGAATGATAAAAAATTGCAATAGACTCCATGCTCCAGCACTAACTGCAACCCATTAATCTCTCAGAGATTTACAATAGCAGCTGAATAGAAATTAACCATGATTTAAATTGATCGCTGAGTACTTAACTTTAATTGACACGTCAAATCTGTGTCAGAGTAACAAGATCTGACTAATGTCAAACATCCCAAAGAACATGCTTTTCTGTACTGAATAGCTACAGGGCATTCATTACAAGAAGCAGTGTAGATATGCCGTTGATTATGATAGTTTGTCTGACTCACTGAATCCTTTTGATGATCAGTCCCAGAATACTTCCATGGTGGAAACATTCTTTCCAGAACTGATTTTGGGAGTGAATAAAACCAAGGACGATTTTACTGCTCCTGTCATACTGAACCCAGAGTCTGGGAGAAACTGGCATATTTTCCCTCTCTCTTAACAAGAAAAAACTCTATGAATTTTCCAGCAGTGCAGGATTCTTCCCTCAGTAAGAAGTGTCTTCATCTTCCTTAGAAGGAAGCCACCTTCTTGCAGTTTTCCTTGCCAAGACTGTGACTCTTACAATTTTGCTATATGAGGTCAAGTATGCAGTTCATTATGCAGAGATGGAGAGCTTTCCTGTCTGGTCCTGTCTCGAGTTAGGTGGATAAGCACTTTGTTGGCAGTTCACCTCTTTAGATCTGAGCCCTCACAGGCTGAGGATGAGCAGTAAGGCCAGTCTGTTCTTGGATAAAAACTGTAATCCTACAGTAATTTGAAAATGGTGGGTGCTCTTACCCTCTCCATTAAGTAGGACAGGCCAGATGGTTTGAGGATTTGGGTGAAGGCTTCTCAGGAAGCTTTATCTATTCAGAGCTATTCAGAAAAGATTATTGATGGATTTTGGATCACGTTCTCACTCTTTTCCATCCATAGTTGTACAAAACCAGATTTTAAGCTATTTAATGTTTTAATTTTTCTGAGTTCTTTTTCTTTTTCTTCCTTTTTTTCTTCCTTACAATCAAAACTACTAAGTATCTGGGTGGGTGTCCTATTAATAGTTTGCTTGCTTACCTGTTGGGTTGAATATCTCATCCATCATCACTACTAATGGTTTGGAGTGCGTTCAGTCTTCTCCTTACTGAAAGCATGGGGAATTTAGAGGATGCTGAGTATTACAGAGCTTTCAGACTTTATAATTCAACCCACAGATAAAAAGAAGAGTATATACAGTAGTTTCTCTGAGGAATCTTTGATTTTTATATTCTGACTTCCTTGTCTTTATTGTAAAACATTTAATATTTGTTGAATTCAACAGTGTTCTGCAAAATCTACCTGTTTTCCATAGGTTTTAGGAAGGAACCATTGCCAAATGCACAGGTTTAGTTAATTTTTGTTTGTTTTTATTACTATTAATATTATTGTTATTGTTACTATTATTTCTGGTTTATTATCAGTAGCAATGTCCAGATTTAAGTTGCTGTGCTCACAAATAATTGCCATATCAAAAGTAAAAACATCTGGGTTGTTTACTCTCTCAAAAAATTAAATGTAGTATTGACATACTATACAATAACCTTTGTCACAGCTCTTACTGTATGTCCTAGAATATATATAAATTGCAGGCTGAATATAATTCTTAAATTCTTAATGGAAATTGTGTGTACCCAACTCCTAATGTACTACACTAAAATCACATTTGTGACTTGTACAATATAACTGAGTTGCTAAGCTTCAGCTGAGGGGCTTTAAAAATGTTTGCACTTTCAAACAGCTGTACAAGGGATTGGATGAAAATGGACATGACAAATACATGAACAAACATCATATTCTAAAACTCTGTCTTTGCTGATGTTTTCAGTTAACAAAATCATTTTCTTCCTTCTCCAGAGAAATTACATGTCCCTGAAGATGCTTTTGCTGTAACACCAGAAGGTATTTTTTGCTAAATGAAAAGTTGTGTTTATGTGAGATTATTCATTTGTCCAGATGACCTTTTAGTGCTACATGTTTCATGTTGTTGTTAATATATTTTCTATGTTTGCACTTAGAATATCAGTGGTTTCTGTGACTGACTGAATAACAGTAGAAATCTTAAATGAAAATGTGTATTTGAAATCAATCTATGTTTAATCTCCTCAGGGAAATATAAGGGATCAAAGAGGAATTCCATACTAACTTTCTTCTCAGTCTTCCATCTGTTGGGAGGTATACATGACATTGTCTAGAGTAGGGTAAATAGGGTAAAATAAAAAGAACCAACACTGAAATAGCTTACATCCCAAATTGCAACAAACCATCTACCATCAAAATACACCACTACATCAACAATCTAATGTTAATGTCTGACTCAACAGAGGCATTAGAGAAGGCAGTAACTTCACTAACTATTTACAGGAGAAACTGTGAGGTATAAACCCATGGAAAGTACAAGGACCAGAGCTGTCAGTTAAATTACTAGGTGTTGTCTGGTCCAGTAATGCCAGGGTCTTACCCAGCTGTGATCTTAGCTAAGGTTCAAATGTTCCAAGTTCCCATGACAGCGGAGCAGTTGCAGGAGTTTTTGGGTAAATTAAGATACTGGCAATCCTTTATACCCTACTTAGTACAACCTCTAAAACCTCTGTAATGACTAACAAAAAGAGGCCAAGTATGTGATTGGAGTAGAACAAAACAAGAAACCTTCCAGCAGAAAAAAATAGCCATTAAACAGGCCCAGGAGCTGGGTATATTTGATGAAACCCTTCCAGCTGATCTAGATGTGAATGCAATTCAAGAAGGGTTTGGCTGGGTGTTGCTGAAACAGCAGGAGCTTACCCCCAACCTGCTCAATCATTGGTTCAGGCTGTGAAGGGTTGGAGTGCAATGGAGTTAGGCCATGGAGTAGGTCACAGCCTGAACCAATGGTTGAACACTAGGTGAGAAGACATGGCTAACCCAGGGAGCTCAGGTGCAAGCAATGCACCTAAGCGACCAGAAGGGCTGGATCCAGGATCCACCTCTCCTCACCTTCATTTAAGCGTTAGCAGCTGAGGGAGGAGCTTCTCTTTGGATAGAGATTGCACTCCTGTCAAGCTATCCCTGGTTGTTGGAAGAGGTGAGCCAATTTTCTGTTTTTTTCTTTTAACCTGCTATTGTTCTATAGGATTTGTGTTTTATTAAAAGGCACTGTCATTGCCTTCTTTTTGCTATACGTGTGTACTCTGCACATTTGTCTTTAATTCATTTTGTGTATTTTCATGGTTGTGGTAAAGAATTTAAACCAAAGAAACCCAAGGGACTGAGTTTTGCCACTGCATAAGTTAACAATGGTATCTAGGAGGATTAAAAACAAAGGAAAAGATCTAGTGCCATAGTTACAACACCTACGTAGGTAGGGTCATGTCAATAAAAAAATGTATATCAGCCCACATCTTGCTGTGATCGTACTGACATTTAAAAAAAATTGAAATCTGAATCACATTTTTATAGCATCTTTTGTTTTGTCAGCAGTTCATGATGGCATGTGACAGTACGTTGTGTTCTATTTAGGAAAAAAAAACAAAAAGGCATAAAGACTATTTCTTGCAAATTCTTTTAATACATTGTATCATTTTAGTGTTGAATTTTAATATATCATAAAATGATTTGAATTTTTTTCACAATATAATTTAAGATATATCTTTGCAATGTGTGTATGACATATTAAAAATCAGTGTGTGCAGATTTTTCATGCTGGGTGATTACTTTGGCTATTGTAATTAAATATTCACACCTGGAGTGCATAATGTAACACGTATTCAAAACAAGATGAAAACACAAGAGTGGAACTGAATTTTTTAAAGATACCGAGATAACTCAAACTTATTCATGGAGAGAATTTCGAAGACAACACTTTGTATACAAACTGTATTGTAAATGAGGGATTTCCCAGCACACGTACTAGATTCAACAGAAATTAGTAACATAATGACTATTTGTAGTTCCTTTATTTTCTTATTTCAGATACTTATTTACAGTCATTTTCAAGTTACTGTATCTTTTGTTTCTGTAAATAATTTTTTTTAAAAGTATGGTAAAGTGTAAGGTCAAGCAAAAGACAAGGGAGAAAACTTGTATAACTATAGCAATAAATGGGGATTTATGGTTTTAACTCCTATTAGATGTAGTGGTAAGTAATGGCAAAATACTCATACATTATGATTAGGTTAATTGCGTAATTACATATCATGAGACAGTTCAGTAAAGATATTTGCAAAATGGTTTATTTTGGCCCGGTCTCTTGTTGTCTTTTTTCTTTTACATTGTCTTTGCATTAGTACTTGTATCCCTATGTATTAAAGTGATGTGAGAGTTGCACAGTCATAACCTTAGTGGAATGAATCCACTTTATGAAGTTACTATTTTTTGCAAACAGCCTGCCTCATGCAGTGTGAGCAGATCTATGCAGTGATGCCTCAGTCTTATTTTCCACAATATTGACTTAGTGGATCTCAGCTTGGAAATCAGGTTTTCTTCACAGCATTGTCTTGGTAATGCTGTAATCTCTATGTACAAGTTGTGGACTTCTAGCAGCAGCTAACGTAACAGCTGCTGTTCAAACAATTTAAATATAAAACTGTAAAAATATAAAAGTAAGGAAGGAAATGCTGGAAGGGATAGAGTAATGTCATACATTTTTTACAGTGTGATAGTGCTGCTGAAGTAATGGGCTTTTCATTGCTGTGAAAGAAAGCAGTCAGAGAAAGAAGAATCAAATGAAGCAAGCATAGGTAAGAGATAATAGGAAGCGCAAACTTCTCTTCAGCATTTCTAGAACAAGATCAAATGGATGCAGGTAAACATGGAATATGGAAAAATAAGCTAAAGCTTAAGTAAATTCTCCATGAGCATAAGAAACCTTCCACAAGGCCTGTCATGTGAAGAAAACTTTAGACAACATTTGAAAAACTGATGGGTGGGATTGTAAAGCTAAATTGTCTGCATCAGCAAGGACCTGCACTGATCATCCAAGAGGCCCCCTCCAGTCCTTTTCTTCCTAATAATCACAATGTGTGGTTGTGGGAAAACAGAAATTGTAATCTATTTCATTTAAGCTGTTCGGCTTTCTATATAGTACAAAGTGATTTGCAAATTCTGTGAGAATGTTTGTTAACGGATCAGAGAGAATGAGAAACTTCTCTGTAGTATTCCTAGAGGAGCTGATTGTAACACCTATCTTGGTAAATGTGTTTATTTTGGGGAAAAAAAAAAAACAGTTCAATTAAAGGAGCAATTTGTAGAGGCAGAGTTTTCCTATGCTTAGGCTACTAAGGTTGCAGTAGGACTGGATTCAGTTTTTTTCTGCAAATAAGATAAAAAATGTTTGAAGCTGGTTTTTCTCGTAATCAAGAACTTAAGAAAACATAACTCGGTATACAAGTGCAAGGCTAGCACTGCCGCTTATTCCCTAAATTTGTGAAACAAATTCTGGCTGAGTTGTTCTAAGACATTTATTGGTTTGGGGCATGAAGTTGGTACAGATAGTCATACACCTGATTTGACATTTCTTCCAGGTCAAGGAAGTCGAAGCAGCAGATACTGTATTATCAATCCAGCAGTAGATGGAGAGATGGACTTTGTGAATGCTGAGTTTGAATGAGTGGCTACAGCCACTCAGCCTTCAGCACTAGCTAGAGGTAGTGGAGTATTTTCCAGTGAGAAGTGGAAGTGACAGCTAGGACTGTAAACTACTAGTTTGTTTTTTTTTTTAATGAAGAATCTTGGGGATTTATTCAATGTTTAACATTCTATTGTTGCTGTTGCTCATTAATGAAAATGTTTGTTCAGTTATTATCTATTGGCAAAGAGTGCTGAAGTGCTTTAGTGTTCTGTCAAACTGAATGAGGAAAAACCTGCTGCAGATTAGGAAAGCAGAATTGTCAGTGTTTGCTTAAGTCTGTATACAGTTATCTTCAAATAATTATATTTGCAGCTATGTAACTGCATCTTCAGGCACCAGAATAAAATAGGGTCAGCAAACAGCAATCTGCCCTGCAATGAGAACACGTTGTCAGTCTCCACCTGAAGCTTCTGTAAAAGAGATAAGAGTGCCTATCTTACATTTGTCACAGCCTGCAGAAACACTGTTCTTGCTCGTTGGGAAGCAGGAGAGATTATCTCTTCTGTTAGCATTAAGTAATATAATTCTGTGTAGAATCTTTGACTGCACCATGCAGGTCTGAAGTTGGTTATAAGTCTCACTTACGGATTGCTATTAAGATTCAGATGATCTGTTTATATTGGTTGGGAAAGCTAAATGAAGCCAGCAGTATTTATTACTTATGAGTCGTATTCTCTGTATTGCGTAAGATCCCATCAAATTTCAGCTCCAAGTTCCACAACTGTTACAGATCTTGGCTGTGACTCAGGCATCAAGTCTTGATGAGATAAATATGAAACCTAATCCAATTCATCTTCTTCCAGAAAAATCTTGAAATGAAATGTGGGTCACAACCACAAAAATGAATCCAGCTTACAAATCAGAACAACTGAAATGGCAATCTTAGCCTTTCATTGTGGAAATCTCCTGATACATTATGCTTCTAAATTCTCTTTTTAAGGCATCTGTTTCAGCAAAAAGAACTACACCTATTTTCTCTTTGTGCCCATTATAGTGCTGCTGTCAATGCAAATACTTGTTTGAAATTGTTATTTTTGCACATATGAATTGTTCATGCAAGGAATATAATCGTTTTCAGTTTTTGCGTTGTGCTTGTTAGTACAAGATACTCACACTACAACTCAGTTGGATCACCTAAAGCTATCAAAAATGTTCAGAATATTTTCAAACAGTATTTCATCAGTATGGTACTGTTTATTCTAGACCGTAACTTCACAGTCAGTCTAGAGGTGTTGACTTCATGAAATAATGAAAAAATGAAATTTTGCTTCCTCACATATTGGGTTTTTTAGAAAGGGCAAGTTTTGAGACCTGAAAACAAGGCCTTGCAGTTTTCCCAGTATTTTCTAGGAGAGAGGCTCTCTGTTATAAGGTATAATTGCAATTCATCTCCAGACCATTCAGCAGAATTTGGCCTCAGGATGCTGTCTAAAATAAACCCGGCACTTGGTCTTCAGTTAGCTTCTTGCTAGTTCATGGTGACAAACAAGAAAGATTAACTGAATGCTTATCTCTGTTTAGGCAAAATTATTTGCTCAGGTTTTACTGACATGTCTCTATTCATAGTTTAAATTTCTGCTTTTCTCTATATCCATGTTGAACATGCTGTCTTTCAAAATCATGAAATATATTGACACCATCCCTCTAACTAAAGCTTTCTTTCAGATAGCTGATTCATACTCTACTAACGAATGAAGGCTACTGCTCCCTAATAACTCCATGGAGAGTTGCATTTGGGAACAGATTAAAAGCCACTGTTTTGAGGGACCAGAGAAAGAAGTCTGCCATCAGCTTCTGCAAAGGCCATCCATTCCAACAAAAGAAAATCTTCTGGGCTTTTTTAATAGTCAACTTAATCAGCTGTTTTTGTAGTTACATTTAAACCAAATACTTAACAGTCAAAAATATTTTCTTCAATGCAAAGCTCATTTGCTGTTCAAATTTCTGGAATTTAATTCTGGAATTGTCCAACCCCAATTCTGTCTTGTTATTTTCATACTGAAACATTCATCAATCTTAGAAAGAAGCAAAAAGTAAAAATTGACATTTCCTTTATTTTTCAGAGTCATAAGATGAGCTGAAAAAGACTGGAGTTATTTCCTGAGGAAAAACCTCAGTTATAGGTGCTTAGAAAGAATACAAGAGTATAGTAATTTGATAACACAGCAAGAAAAGATTAGGAAAAGGCATAAAATAATACAGTCATTCATAACCTTCCCAGAGGTCAGGAGATAAACACGGTGAGACTATTTCTCTTCATCTCCAAATGCTTGAGTAAGGATGATTTTTGATGACAGTAGCAAACTGAATTTTTCCAGATTTAGTAATTCAGCTACTGGTACCTGACAAACTGCGTGTGCAGTAACAACTGTACGGGTCCCTTCTATGTATAGCTTTATCTAACCCATCCTACTGCTGTACCATCTACTTTACAATATATCGTTAAATTTGACACTCCAGTCTCCTGTTTCTCTGCAGTGTTCCAACTGGTCTTAGTCTTGATAAACTTGTCCCATATGACCACATATTATTTTTCCATTTTCATGCAACCTTGATATCCTAATCAAATAGATAATCCTAAACACAACATTTCGCCTTAAACTGAGAGTTAGGAAAAACATCTAGTGTTGCAAAATATGCCATATTCTTATTTTTACTGGACTTTAAAATGTGTGGTAACCAATAAACCTGGGGGATAAATAGTAAATTCCAATCTCTTTTCAGGCACTTTTTTTTTTTTTTTTTACATTTTATAAACTTTCCTTACAGTATAGAAAACATGTGCTGCAGCCAGGAATGGTGATATGATGCTGTCTGGTTAGACAGCTGTGGACCCAGTAAAACCTGAGAGATGTCATGTGCTCCTGACCCCATGACCTAGGTTACAGCAGCACATTTACTATAAGAGAAAGGATGCTAAATAACTTGTCTTCAACCCATACAAGAACAGTCTCTTAACTTTACAGAATCAAGTCAACAATCAGTGCCTTGACAGAGGGGAGTTAACTATCAAATATGAGGAAAAAAGGGCTTTGGTATTGCTGCTGTTGTAAATTTTGAAACTGTAAGGTAGCTTATATGCTCGCTCATAAAGGTAAGGTAGATTTTATGTTCACTCATTGGATCAGGTCTTGGGCAACCTGATCTAGCTGTGCATGTCCCTGTTCATTTCAGGGGAGTTGGACTAGATGACCTTTAAGGTTCCCTTCCAACTCTAAGGATTCTCTGATAAAATAAAAATTGTGCAAAGCATATTTTTCTGCCATTCACTTTAGTATTAGCTCATTGCTACACACATTACACAGATATTTTCAGCATATTTTCACCAAGGAAAAGCACATTTCATCATATTTGAGGTAATGAACTAAATGATTCATTTAAGAAAAAGAATTGGTGAAACTCTTCAGCATTGAACTTTGCAATGTATCCAAGTGAACACTGCTTTCAAGTACTCTACTTAAAGACTGCTTAAACAGGTAGAATAGAACATAAAGAGAAATGCTTCCTTGAAAGATGAAGCTAATGAAATTGAAGAGCTGTGACTCATGAAAGGAGAATGATTATAATAGCTTAATAATGGGTTAATGTAAGCTGAAAGCACATTTTTATTTATAAATGTAAGATAATCTTGTTATAGCTGGGAGCACAGGAAGATATGTCACCTGCTTCTTAACAACATTCAAGGTAACACATCTTTTCAGGCTGAGTCAAGAAATATCCATTGGCAGAAGTGTGGCAGGAACAAACAACAAACATGCTTTTTAACATGTTAATGATCTGCTCTGATGACATTTGCCATTAGGTCTCTTGTGAGTGTCCCTTTCAATCAATATGCATTAATCTAAGCATAATAATACACAGAAAATATTGCTGTACTGCTGTATCAAGATCAAGTGTTACTGACCTTTAAAACTTATAAAATCTTGAGGAATTTGGTCAGTCTGACTTACTGGAATAAAAGCAGTATTTTTGTATAGTAAGTGCCATAACTTAAGCAAGTGTTCTATAGCCATTGCTTCAGTGGTAGCTGCCAATAATCTGTATTAACACTGCTCTTACAAATAATAAAATTTCTTAGCATTAGTTTACACACTGTTAAGTGAAACGTAACTCAAGCTATGTAGAGAAACTCAAAGACAGTTTAAAGATGTTGTGATAAAAGTTGAAACTTAAGTTACAATGCACCAATAAATTTATTATTTATTTTTCTATAGGATTTAGTTTCCATATTACCAATAAATATTTAACTCTATGTGGACAAGCAATCTGGTATGTTTCTCAGATTTTAAAGTTGTGTGTACAGACACTTTCATTTTATCTTAAATGAAAAACTTCAGCTGATTATATTGTACAATTATATCAAAATATGTTTTCTGGTCTTCTATGTTTTTTAATATCCTGCTATTCCTAAGATTTTTAAATCTGTAAGTGGGGGGGAGGGGAAGGGGAGGATAGTACCAACAAGTAAAAATTAAAGGACTGGATACATGTGCAATCAGTAAGAATTTATTTGGCAAGAGAATGAATGTGAATATCAATCAGCAACGTAAAAAGATTTGCAAGGCTTGACCCTTCTAAGTACCCCTGGCGAGACTGCACCTCAGATACTACGTTCTTCTCTACAAGAAGGATATTGGGTTGTTTGAGCATGTACAGAGAAGAGCAGCAAAGCTGGTGAAGGGACTAGAAAACAAATGTTATGAGGAGTGGCTGAAGGAACTAGGATTGTTTCCCCCAAAGGAGGCTGAGGGGAGACCTCATCACTCTCTTCAACTGTCTGAATGAAGATCACAGTGAGAAGGTTGTCAGTCTCCTTTCTCAGGTGATAAGTGGTAGGATGTGAAGTAATGGCCTCAAGTTGCATCAGGGACAGTTTACATGGGATATAAGGAAAGCACTTTCCATGGAGAGGACAGAGAGCATTGGAATGGGCTGTCCAGGAAAGTGATGGAGGTATTTAAGAGATGTTTGGATGTTGTACTAAAAGATATGATGGGACTTGTGTGATGATTGGACTTGGTGATCTTGAAAGTCTTTCTCAATCTAGATGATTCTATGATTTGAAATGGTGTCAATTATGAAAGTTTGTTAAGAGAGTATTTAAAATTATATTAATTTTACATTACCTCAGAGAGTTCCTGACATAAATTAAATTCCTCATATGATGAATTAAAATTGCTTATATTTAATTTGAATCACATCTTCCTAGTAAGAGGTGGCATACGTTTTTCCCACTTAAAAAACATCTGATTGGTCTTTTGAAATTAAGAAAGGGAATGTGAAATAACTATAACCTGTGTTTTAAAGAACTTGAAAGAACTGTGAAACAAAAGGAAATTAAAGAAGTACCAATTTCAACCATTAACAAAGTGCAAGTCAAATTAAGTTTCTTTTTTTGGACTGATTGTCTCTCCTAAACTATTAGACCTCACTTGCAGAAGAGTAGATGGAGGTAGATGCGTTCAAGAGAACCACTGGCAGAAATTTAAGCCCTGCTGTACACTGTAAGATCCCACTGCACACTGAAAAACTCCTTTGTTTCTTCCCTTTTTCTTTTCTTTTTTATCCCATTCTTTTTCTGTATTTGTTTATTGTGTTATTCATAACCAAGGCAGCAGAGGGAGCTCAAAGATTTTGGTCACCAATAGGAGAAACTGAATCAGAAAGAGAAAAGATAGTACCAAGAACAACTACAATGGCAGTGAGGGATAGGGGCAAATATACTCAGACTTCTATAAAATAATGCACTGTATGCGTATCCCATTAGTCAGCTGCTGATTTTACATACCGGAGAGACTTCCAGGTACCATGTACCAGGTCTTATTTTGTACTTCCTGCATAGGTAAGCTCTTCTGTTTGCAGTTTGGAAAAAAGGAGTTTTTATCAAGAATGTTTAAGATTTACATAGATGCCTGAATTATAAGGATTATAGTAAATAACAATTGGTAGAATAGTGACAGTAGGTAAAATACTGAACTGCAGTGAATTCATTTTCCTTCAAAAAGGCAGGACTTCAGTTTTTAAAATAATTCAAGATGTTTTTAACTGTAATCTTAAGATAGAAAGATTCTACTGTCTTTTTCAGAAGACATTCCTTTTCAGTTCAGTGGAGAAGTAGACTAATAATGCATATAATCAAAAGTCCTATCTGCATAAAGGCACTTGTTCTAAAATGCAAGATTTGAGCCTCTAAGAGTTGAACAGCTGCTGGCTATGAGCAAAAGTTCTGCACTGAACTGTGTCAGTGAATGTTATAAACAGAATACCGGCATTATGATGCAACATCTACCCTAAGACCAAGGTTGTGTTTAATCATCCACTTTTGGCACGCATGTATTCCGTAGAATGAGAAGGCCTGTGGTTTTGAACAAGTTTGGTATTTTCTATAATGTACTAACTGGAAATATTTGTAATGGATCAGGTTGTACATCATTATATCTCTACTATATTAATCAGCCTGATTTCAAGGCAATACAGAAAAAAATATAATTCCATTATAAATATGTAAGTATTTCATAATATAGCTTATTTTTATGGTTTTGTATTATGCCCAGGTTCTAAGTGACAGCTCAAATTAGAGAATGTTTTTAGCTCATAGCTTTTTTTAGTAGTAAATGTTCTTGGTCTCCAATTTCAAAGAACTGCTGTGCATATTTAAATGATTAGCAATATACTAAAGGATGCAAGTAGTATACAAACATGGTTTTTCTGTCATTGTTTTCATAGAATCATAGGGGTTGGAAGGGATGTCTGGAGATCATAGAAGCCCTCCTCCTAAAGCATATTCCCTATAGCAGGTTGGGCATCAAATTGGGCCCTGAATCTCTGTAGGGAAGGAGACTCCACAACCTCCCTGGGCAGCCTGTTCCGGTGCTCTGTCACTCACAGTAAATAAGTTCCTTTGCATGTTTGTATGAAACCTGCAGTGTTCCAGTTTATACCTGTTGCTCCTTGTCCAGTTGCTGCACAATACTGATAAGAGCCTGGCTCCATTCATTTGACTCCTGCAGTTCAGACACTTCTGTAATACTATATGTAAACACACTTTTAAAAAAGATACAAGTATTAGCGTGACTTTCTTATTGGTACTGAAAAGAAGTGCTTATAATCTTGTGGGTTTTTTTGTTTGGTTGGTTTTTAATACACTTGAGATGTCAAGTATCCTCATCTCAAATTCAGGAAACTTTTTCAGTTGTAGCAACATCAATTTTCCCAAAACCCTTTTTAGAGTGATTTTATTGCTGATTCTTTTTACTTTACTGGCTCTGTTCCAGAGATATTCAAAAGTAGCTGTGGAGTACTATTCTAATCATGTAAGCATTGGCTTAATCCTCTGATCAAACCTGAATACATCTCCTTGGACACTATAACCATCTGGGATTTGCAGTCTGGTGGAAAGAAGTTATTTCCTACCTGGAAAAAATTGCCTGTCTCTCAGCATCATCTGCCGCTATGTTTTGTGGCATGTAAAGATCAGGCAGATTGTGTGTTTACAAAAGCTGTACAATCCACTTATAATTAACCTCTTAGAATTCATACTGAAGTTATGTACACCAGATGACCATTTTAGCATTACAGTAGCAGCAGAGTGGCGCAGCGGGAGCGTGCTGGGCCCATAACCCAGAGGTCGATGGATCGAAACCATCCTCTGCTAGTCAGCTGTAGCTTTTAATAAGAAAGGCGGAGGCTACTGGGGATACTCTCTCTGGAGAAGAGAGAGGAGACCTCATTGCAGCTTTTCAGTATTTAAAGGGATCTAAGAAACAAGATGAAGACCGACAATTTACACTGCCTGATAGTTATAGGGAAGGAGGAAAGGTTTTCAAAAAAAAAAGGAGGGAGATTTAGATCAGAGATAAGGAAGAAGTTACTTGATAAGGCACTGGCACAGATTGTCCAGAGAAACTGTGGATGCCCCATCTCTGGGGGTGTTCAAGGCCAGGTTGAATGGGGCCCTGGGCAGCCTGATCTAGTAGAAAGTGACCCTGCCTGTGACAAGGGGGTTGGAACCAGGTGATTTTTAAGGTTCCTTCCAGCCCAAGCCATTCTATGATTGGCTCTCTAATATCCCTGTGCTATGTTTATGGAAAAATGACTTTTAAAATAAAGTATATATCCTCATATGCACTATATGTAGTGAAATTTAAAATGTAATTCATTTAATAATGAATGGAGATTTTTGAGGTTAGAAAGGTGGAAGACTATAAAAAACTAATACCTATCTAATGGAAAATAAATTCATTACAACTATTAAATGGAACTTATGGGGGACTAAAAATAAAAACTGATCTTTATTTTTATTTTTGTTTGATCGTGTGATAATGTATTTTCTAATAGAAAAATTCAATTGCTAAATTAAATGTTCTTACTCTCTGCTTTCAGAAGAGGATTTCTTTCATTTAGTTCCATATTAAGAGAAGTTCTACCTTGCTTTTAACTTTATTAAATATCTTTATCTTGAACTTTAAACATTTTTTGAGATAGGATATCTTACCATGGTTGTCTCTGCAATGGATCCAAAGCTGTTTATAAATATGTTGCATGTGACATTAACTGGAGGGCCTGCAAAAGAAAAAAAAATCAATCTCTGTTCCAGAATCAATACTTACTGAGTGACTGTAAAACAAATAGATGCAGTAAACCATTATGAAACAATAATTGTTGATTTAAGAGGAAATAATATTACATTCTTAACTCATTTAATGCGAAATTGGAATGATTTCTGGTATGTAATAGATTATTCCTTTCAATTTTTTTTCAAAATTACACTACCAGACTGACCAGCTCTAGCATAAAGAAAGACAAAGAGTTCATAATGAACTTGCACAGAGAATTATATACAAAAGAAAAAAAAAGACAATGAAAAATATAATTAAATTTGAAATGTACATTTTCTTAATGTGGTTTTTTTAAGTGAAAAATGTATGGTGCTTTTTACAGTAGTTGGGGGAAAGTGACCTTTTTCTCTCAAGGCAGCTTTTAACATTATCTGTCATCACTGATAACAGAAATGCATTTTTGCTGTTCTTATCTCTACTACTGACATGAACAAATGTGAATAAGAAAGAATGACTTAGATTCTATTCTCATTTCTCTTAAATTCAAAAAATAGTTAAGACTCCATTTAAACTGAACTTTCTGTTTCTATGTGTCTTTAGCCAACTGTTCTGCTTTATCTTGCATTTGTGAAGCATCAGTAGTGGTAGAGCAGTCATTACAATAACTGAACAATAAGCCATCTCCTCGTGGAAAAGGTTTTAAATTACTTCTCTGCAAGTCTCTGTAAAAATGGCATTGTGGCACAGCATGCTAATTTCTCCATTATTTCTTATCAATCTATGTCCGTGTACAATAGAAACAAGGTTTTTCCATCTTAAGGCTCTTCTGTCACTCTCCTGCACCTTTGTATTCATACAACAACAATCCATTTCAGTACTGGAAATGCTAGTTTCTTTTTCCAGTAGTAAGCAGCCATTAATAATGAAAGATCAATACCTGGTTTTGTAAACGCTTATGTAATATTTATTTGATAGGGTCACTGAAGTAATAGGCTCCTCTGCCACTGCTGGTGCTTTACAGCTAACAATTTAATGTGACCAATGGGGTTGACATTAAATATTTGAAGAATCAGAACATTCATTAAAAGTTCTGCCAACAGGACCCATCTTGGAACATCTAGCTTTCTTTCCTCAACACAATAATTGTTTTGAAGTACCGTATGGCAGTTATAACAAAACATCACTACATGTACTTCAGGCATTCTAGTACACAAGGCTACACATACAATGCAGAATTCTCAGGTAGGGAGGTATTACTCTACAGTCACTTCAACGCTACAGTCATTTGCAACTTTGTTAATTATTTAGAGCAGTTAGCCATATTTAATACATCTTAGAATTCAGTAAAGGCTTGTCATTGATAATGTATGGAATGAACTCCTGAAAATGATCAAGGAAAATGGAAAAAGCAGGGCAGAGTCGGTAAATACTACTAAAAACTGTCAGAGAGAAAATTGTACTTCCTGGCTGTGTTAGATTATTAGATAATTTGAATCCAAGGCAGCTTTCATTTCTGCAATATCTATTTTGTAATACTTGTCATAATTTCAAATTTGGCATGATATTTTCATAGCCCCATTTTAAAGTGTAATTTTTCTTTATCAATATATTGCTTTAATGAAGGAAACAAACCCCGAATAGCTACAGTGCTGATGCTTAATTTGAAAAGCAGCATTACAAAAAGACAGTTAACGGCTAGTTAAAAATAGGGTAAATAGAAGCTAAAAGCAATTTAGAAGTGGTTTAGAGATTCAAACAATGAAGTGTTTGAAGACATTTAGCATCAGTCAAAAGCAAAACAATCCTTATTATGCCCTGGTACTGATGAGCTCCAAATTATGATTTCCAAGCAGAGAGGAATAGATAGATGCATTATGGATGGTTCACTGAAAGCGTATTCTGTAGATATCAATATAGATGGACAGCCATAGAAGTAGATCATGAACTTCCATCCTGAATATTTCAAAATTTCTGTCCACCTTAAAATTATATATTAGGGAGAAAAAAGATGTCAAGAAGGCAGTCAAGGTTCACAAAATCTATAAACTGCTGCTGAACAAAGGCAGCATAAGTAGAACAGCTCTTTTAACACTAGAAAAGGAATATGGTAGGGAGCAATATATAAGTACAAACACCTGTAAAGGTGAAAAGGAATTTCCTCCATTTCTTTATAAGGCACATGGCAATAAAATAGTCACCACATTCAAACCAAACAAAAAAAAAGATGATACTTTGCACAATTGCAAAACATCACAATTTTATTGCCAGAAAATGCCAGAAAAGCCAAAAGTAAGTTCAGGTAGGTCCTGGCTTAAGAAGTTCCTAAATTAATGTTTGCTGAATGCTGTTTGTCAATATCAAGGCAAGGAACAATTTACGCTTTCCTGTATGAAACTGCAAATTTATACCTTGTGACTTTGTTACCAAAGGATACAGTGTGTGCTGTATAGATTAAACATACAGCACCTCTTCTTTATCTGGTTATTTCTGAGCATCCTATTTGATTCCATGATGATTTTTACATATGGATTTCATGAGCGTGTCCAAATTTGAAGTGAAGTATTTTGCATACTTAGGTGTCTGAGATGTAGGATATCTAAGTAAGATAAACATCTTGCTATAGTTTTGGTTTACTGGAAATGAAAGTATTGTGCAACTAAAATTTTGAACGCATATTTTATCTGAATAAGTGCTAACAGTATTGTCTTTATTCTGTTCTTTCTGTTAAACAAGAATAGATATGCAAAATTCCTTACTGAGAAGCATAGAACTCAGATAAAAGGTATAATTTTGTTTTACTGATCAAGATCAATTGTATACAAAGATGTTAGTTTAAAATCTTGTCCATGCAGAAATGTTACTGAAAGAACAAAATACTTAAAATGATTATCTGAGATCTCGTGTTAGGTCTGTTTCTTTAAAACTGTTACCAAAGTAAAAACTCATAAAGGCAAAACTGCAGTATGTGTTCTAGGACAAACATAGCTAACCAGAAAGTGGCAAAGTCGCTTAAGGAAACTCTTATTCTTAGTGATAGATCTGAATCATTCTGGGCAGATTTGTTCAAACTGCATACCTGTCCAGAAGATTTAGGATGTGCACTTTTTCAAAAAGAACAATGTCAAATTAGGTTTTGTCTCTTTAAATTACAGTTACAAAACAAGGCTCTAAGTCCTCTGAATTATATATTCAAGAAGTACTATATTGAACTCGCTGATCTCTAAACCATCTGCCTGTTCTTCAGTGTAGTCCCATCAGAAGACTGCATTGCGTCTATGGCAAACTCCAAAATCCAATCCCCAAGTCAATCCCAAAGCTGTAATCTCCAAATTTTTTAGCCCTTATTTGAAGAACTTCACAAGACTCAAAAAACAAAAAAACAACAAACAAACAAACAAAAAAAAACGTGCAGTACTTAAATTTTTCTTGAGGTCTTTCATTGCTCCTCACAGCGTTACCTTAAGTTGAACCTGTAGTTTGCATGCTAAGGAGAATACTATGAGAACAAGGCATGATAAGTTTAATAATAAGGGTCTGTTATGGTTTAACCTGGCAGGTGGCTGAGTATCACATATTGTTCACTCAGCCCCTTTCCCAGACGGATGTGGGAGAGAATCGGAGGGATGGGGGGGGGAAGTAGAACTTGTGGGTTGAGATAAAAACTATCTATTAAGATAGCAAAAACTATAATAATTATGAATATATATACATATATGAGTATCTATAAAAAGTTCTGTTTTACACTGAAATTGTTTTACTGTTTACTAAACCCTGAGCAGCAGAAGAAAGTGAGATGAACCCCCATCCCTTCAAAACTCCTTCGCATGTTGTCATGTGGTATGGAATATCCCTTTGGCCAGTGTAAGTCAGCTGTCCTAATTCTGTTCCCTCCCAGCCCCTCATCCCTTCACTGAGAACAGCCTTAGCTCTGTACAGCACTGCATAGCATTAACTTCAAAGATCAGTGTGCTCACTAGTAAGGAGTCTGTATGTAATGAGCCTGTGCTTGTGGGAGGGAGTTGTGCTAGTAAGATCCCACTGTCTTTTGGGGTGAAGGAGGAGGATGACACATCTTTCCATAGGAAGAACACAAGGGCTGATGTGAGGTTGCTGGCTATGTAAACATGTGAGCGTGGTCAAGAGGGTATTAGGGCTTCTCCCACTCATAAGGTGGCCCAGCTCAGGTGCTTCTACACCAATGCATGCAGCATAGGTCACAAACAGGAGGAACTAGAGGCCATTGTGCAGTCAGAAAAATACGATACAGTTGCCATCACGGACACATGGTGGAATGACGCACACAGCTGGAATACTGTGATTGATAGCTACAAACTTTTGAAAAGAGAGAGGCAAGACAGGAAAGGTGGTGATGTAGCCCTCAATATTAAGAAAGAATACGAATGCATGGAAATTAAGGATTGTGATGATAGGGTTGAGAGCTTATGGGTTAGGAAAAAAGTGAAGGCCAATAAGACTGACATAATTGTGGGAGTCTGCTACAGGCCACTCAACCAGGATGAAGTGGACAGTTGGGTGAGGTCTCGAGGTCTCTACCCCTTGTTCTCATGGGGGACTTCAACTTCCCAGGCGTCTGCTGGAATTATAATACAGCAGTAAGGGAACAGGTTCCTAGACTGTGTGGGAGGTAACTTCCTGACACATCTAGTGAAGGAGCCAACAAGGGGAAGCAAAATCCTGGACCTGCTGTTTGTTAACAGAGGAGGCCTTGTGGAGGATGTAAAGGTTGGAGGCCATCTGGGGAAAGTGATCACGTCATAATAGACTTCTCAATCCTTGCTGAACCTCAGAGGGGAGTCAGCAAAACTGCAACCTTGGATTTCCAGAGGGCAGACTATGGCCTCTTTCAGAGCATCTTGAGAGATAAATTGAGAGAGTCCCTTGGGAGGCAGTTCTGGAGGGCATGGGAGCACAGGACAGCTGGGAATACTTTATGGAAGTTATTTTAATGGTGCAGGAGCTGACCATCCCCAAGTCAAGGAAGACGAGCTGTCAGGGTAAAAGACTGGTCTGGCTGAACAGAGACCTTAACCTGGAACTCAGGAATAAAAGGAAAGTTTATGGTCTTTGGAAGAGGGGGCAAACAACTTATGGTGATTACAAGTACCTAGTGAAGCTGTGCCGGGAGAAAATTAGAAAAGCCCAGCTAGAACTGAACTTGGCCACTAAGATGAAGAACAGCAATAAATATTTCTATAAATACATCAACAGTAAAAGGAGGGCTGAGAAGAATATCCATCCCTTGTTGTATGCTGAAGGCAACACAGTGACCAAGGATCAGGATAAGGCTGAGGTACTTAATGCGTTCTTCACCTCAGCCTTTAATAGTAAGACTAGTTGTGCCCTGGGCACACAGCCCCTTGAGCTGGCAGATGGGGATGGGGAATAGATTAGGCCATGCACAATCCATGATGAGATAGTTTTGGACCTGCTCCACAAGCTGGACAGTCACAAGTCCATGGGCCCAGATGGAGTGCACCCTAGAGTGCTGAGGGAGTTAGTGGATGTGGTTGCCAGGCCTCTCTCCATCATCTTTCAACAGTCCTGGCTAATAGGGAATGTCCCGGTTGACTGGAGACGTGCAAATGTGATTCCCATCTTTGAGAAGGGCTGGAAAGATGATCCTGGTAGCTACAGACCTATCAGTCTCACCTTGGTGCCAGGGAAGGTTATGGAACAGATAATCTCAGGATACATTGTGGATCAGTTAAAGGTCAACCAGGAGATCAGGCCCAGTCAGCATGGGTTTATGAACAGTAGATCCTATTTGACAAACCTGATTTTGTTCTATGACAAGGTAACCTGCTTAGTGGATGAAGGTAAGGCTGTTGATGTGGTCTACCTGGACTTCAGTAAGGCCTTTGACACTGTCTGTGTTGTGGAGAAGCTGGCTGCCCATGGTTTGGATGGGCATACGCTCTGCTGGGTGAAACACTGGCTGGAGGGCCGGGCCCAGTGAGTTGTGGTCAATAGAGTTAAATCCAGTTGGTGGCCAGTCATGAGCGGTGTCCCCCAGGGCTCGGTGCTGGGGCCTCTTCTATTCAACACCTTTATCAATGATCTTGACGAGGGGATTGAGTGCACCCTCAGGAAGTTTGCAGGCTACACCAAGTTGGGAGGGCGTGTTGATCTGCCAGAGGGTAGAAAGGCACTACAGAGGGACCTGGATAGACTGGATCAATGGGCCGAAGTACACCGTATGAGTTTCAACAGGGCCAAGTGTCGGGTCCTGCACTTGTGTCACCACAACCCCAGGCAACCCTACAGGCTTGGGGAGGAGTGGCTGGAAAGCTGCCTGACAGAAAGGGACCTTGGTGTGCTGATGGACAGTCAGCAGTGTGCCCAGGTGGCCAAGAAGGCCAGTGGCATCCTGGCTTGTATCAGGAATGGTGTGGTGTGCAGGACTAAGGAAGTAATCCTGCCCCTGCATTGGTGAGGCCTCACCTCGAGTACTGTGTTCAGTTTTGGGTGCCCCAGTACAGAAAGGACATTGAGGTGCTGGAGCAGGTCCGAAGAAGGGCAACAAGGCTTGTGAAGGTCTTGGAGAATATGCCCTACGAGGAGCGACTAATGGAACTGGGGCTGTTTAGTCTGGGGAAGAGGAGGCTGAGGGGAGACCTTATTGCTCTCTTCAAATACCTGAAAGGTGATTGCAGTGAGAGCGGGGTTGCTCTCTTCTCAGTGGTGACAGGACAAGGGGAAATGGCCTCAAGTTGTGCCAGGGGAGGTTTAGGTTGGATATCAGGAAAAACTTCTTTACAGCAAGGGTTGTTAAGGACTGGAACAGGCTTCCCGGGGAGGTGGTTGAGTCACCATCCCTGAATGTGTTTAAAAACTGTTTGGATGTGGTGCTCAGGGACACGATTTAGTGATAGGTTGTTAGAGCAGTATGGTTAGGTTGCGGTTGGACTTGATGATCTTGAAGGTCTTTTCCAACCTGAGCAATTCTATGATTCTGTCAGAATGGTTTTTCTCCTAGAACCAAAACTCAGCATCATACCAGACACAATGGAAAAAAATCCATCTCAGCTGAAACTAAGACAGGATCAAAAACAGATTAAAAGCTACCATTCTTATACAAAAGTAATTTTAGACATGGAGTGTTTTGCATTGCTTTGCAACTGTTGTTTGATACACTGACTGTCCAAGAAGCACACCACTGGAACTTTACTCAGGGTACTTCTGGCAAGAATAGCCTGAGAGACTTGTACTTTATAGTCATGAGGGATATTGATCATTGTTGTAAATCTTTTAGTGATGTGTTTGAATTTCCAATGCACGTTTATCTTTCTTGAAAAATATCAGCACTGTTAACTTACTAAAAATGAAGCACTTCCAGATACAGTAAATCCTTGATAATGAGTTTATGCATACAGAACCAACTGCTCATGGCTTACTGGTGAGGATGTAAGTTGACAAACTACTTACTTTTTCCTTTTGAATCATTCTGGGTGAATTTTGGCAGAAGTAACAAATAACAATGGCTTAAGAGTCATTATTACTTAAGTTGTTGAGGTATGGAGATGTCAAAAACGTATAAAAATCAGTCCCAGATAAGAATTAAGATGTAAGGGTAGCAACAGATGATTTAGAGGGGGAAGGCTTGTTTGCTCAAAGGGAAGCTTCTGTAGTAAACATACAGTAAAACTCTGTGAAAAGTTAGAGCTAAGAGAACTTTTTGCAGCAAAGGCAGAGGAAGAGGCAACTAAGGCAAAATAAGAGTAATATCATTTTAACTCACAACAGGTTTACCCTTTTTTAGAAAGTATATTTTGGAGAATTTTATAGACTAGTAACTTGATCCATAGATTCAGGATTAGAGCAAGTGTAGTTCTGCTATGTTACCAGAATTCTGCATTCTGAAAAATATGTATCAAACCTACCTGAGGTTCCCAGACTGTGAAAGTTAGAATGTGTGGCTTTTTTTTTGCATATAATTGTTTGTGTAATTGCATGATAACATATCATGTATGTATGTATAATCTTTCTGTTAAATATTCTAATTTAGTATGCCTGCATTTTAATAGTATTATTGGTGCTAAAGAAGGTAAGGTTTGCATTTGCAAATGTTGGACTTCTAATCTTAACTTGGATCTTCTTTATGACGAATGTCACTAAGGCACATATCAACAGACAATTCCATTTATCAAGAACTTGCGGTTTCAGTGGAGAACTAAGAATAGGGAAAAGAACAAGAGGAAATACAGTCCCTCTTGTAACTATAAAGCAGAACTGAGGCATGAGAGGAATCTATTGTTATAGGAGAATTCTGTGATAGATTTGGTAGATCAGACAAACTCTCATGAGTTTAATTCTGATGATTATGTGGTTAATATACTCCTTATATTCAGCATCAGGCAGGTGTTTCATGTAACTTCCTTTCTAGATTACTTCAGACTACTGTTGAGAAAGATGGGAATTCAAATCCATTAACAAGTACTTCAGGAAAGAGGAAAAAAGAAAACTGTGAGACAATCCAAATATGGTTATAAAATTAATTTTCAAAAATCTGCATTAGCTCAGCTGTGAAAATAACAGGAATAGAGCATAATACTTCTGAAATAAACCATAATAACAAAGGAATTTCACTGAAAAAAAAGACTGTATTTCTAGATTTTTATTTTTTTTTCCAGAAACTGCAGTTTTGTGAGAAGAATTACTGAATAATTTGGAAGTTTAGGTTTGAAATTACCTTTGAAATTTGGTCTGATCCTCGCATCGTAGCCCGACATCCTACCCATTAGCTTATCCAAGAAATCAGATGGTGACATTGGCATGCTACGAGATCTTGCACTGTCTGTTTCCTTTGTAGCTACCAAGCTAAGAACAGGTGGAAAAAAAAAAAAAAAAAAAAGAAACAAAACATTTTGTTAGATATTTTGTTAGGAAAGATAGTTTTGCAGAATCAATCACTCTATTCACTAGTGTATGAACAGGAAAACAGCAAAGTTTATACTGCATTTCACGATAGTTTATGCTTCAAAAAATAGCAATAGCAAAGAAGTAGAAACAAGTTTTGTTTTTATTATTTTATATGCTAATGTTATTTTGTTAAACTACATACTCTGATACCTCTTCCTTGAGACTTCTTCGGATTAATGACACTTCCAGTCAACATTTTTTGAAGCATTATCACAGAGTTAAAAAATATTAGACAAATAGTTATGCATGTGGAATATCATAGTTTGGAGCCTGCTCTAAGATTGTTCTGTGTAACTGGGTATGTTGTAAGTGAGAAATAAAACCTGTAAGGATCTTTCATGGAAGTATACTACAATCACTAGTTTTTCTTCAGTGGATGTTTCAAGTTGATATTTAAACATAAAACTACATATCAAACAGTCCCTTGGTAAATGGTATTGCTTTACATTATCTTAGAGGTTCATTTTTTATTATAACAAAAGTGACTGCTGCAGTGGAAAAAAACTTACTGAAGGAACTATCTTAGGGCAAAATTTTCATTTCAGGGCCACATGGAAAATGTCATCTACTGTAGCCTCCTCTCCGTATGTATGCAGAAGTCCCACTGACGTTCTAAAGAGTGTTCTGCACATGTCAGGAGAGAAGAATATCAGCATTGTGATCAGCCATGTGGACCTGAAGAAAAGGTCTTTATTGTTGTGGGAATCTTATTCAACAGCTGGCGAACTATAAAAACAACACGGCCAAAAATGTACGTATATGAATAAAATTGTGAGTCGCATTACATAGTGTACTAAATCCACTTCTGGATTTTGGATCCTGCACTTTGGCCACAACAACCCTAGGCAATGTTACAGGCTTGGGGCAGAGTGGCTGGAAGGCTGTGTGGAAGAAATGGACCTTGGGGTATTTGTAGATGCTTGGCTAAACAATGAGCCCACAGTGTGCCCAGGTATCCAAGAAGGCCAATGGCTTCTTGGCTTGTTTAAGAAATAGTGTTGCCAACAGGAGCAGGGAGGTGGTCTTCCCCTGTACTCATTGCTAATGGGGCTGCACCTTGAGTGCTGAGTTCAGTTTGGGTACCCTCACTAAAAGAAAAGCATTGAGGCTGTGGAGTGTGTTCAGAGAAAGGCAATGAAACTGTGAAGGGACTGAAGTACAAGTCTTATAGAGAGCAGCTGAGGGAGCTTTGGGCTGCAGAAGAGAAGGCTCGGGGGGGACCTCATCATTGTCTACAACTCCCTAAAAGGAGTTTGTGGTTGTGGGCAGGTGAGAATTGGCTGCTTCTGCTTAACTAGGAAGAGGATGAGAGGGAATGGCCTCAAGTTGCACAAGGGGAGGTTCAGGTGGGATATTAGGATAATTTCTTCTCTGGAAGAGTGGTCAGGTAATGGAATGGGCTGCCCAGTGAGGTGGTGGAGTCACCATCCCTGGAGATGTTCAAGAAACATTTAGATGCTGTACTAAGGGACATGATTTAGTGGGGAAATATTGGTGTAGGTGTATGGTTGGACTAGATGATCTTGGAGGTCTTTTCCAACCTTAATGATTCTACAAATTTGAATTATGAAGAAACAATAAATAGCTTCTGGTGTGTGTGCTGACTTCTGGTCTAAACTCTGTCACAGGAAGATGTGAGTCTCTTATCTACTTCTTTCATTGCATTCTAACAACACCAATTCATTCTTTTAGAAGTACTTAAAAAATTATTTTGCATCAAATATTACAAATTTAGACGCTCACAGAACATGTGCACAGAAATCTCTAGACTACTGTCATTTACTCATATTTTAATTGAAAAATTGATTATTATGTATTTTAATTTTAATAGTAACTAAAAGTGAAGCGAATTAAAAATTCCTCTTCTACTAAACTTCATCTGGTATTTATTCTATGTGAAAGTTGATTTGCATGCTTCTACTTCATAAATAAACCTCTAATTTTTTTTATGTTTCTAAATTCTTATGAAGAACTTGTTATCTCCTTCAGTACTGTTTCAGTAAAAATGCTTCTTCACAGAATCATAGAATGGCCTGGGTTGAAAAGGACCTCAAAGATCATCGAGTTTCAACCCCGCTGCTGGGTGCAGGGTCGCCAACCACTAGACCAGGCTGCCCAGAGCCACATCCAGCCTGGCCTCGAACACCTCCAGGGCTGGGGCATCCACAACCTCCTTGGGCAACCTGTTCCAGTGTGTCACCACGCTCTGTGTGAAGAACTTCCTTCTAATATCTAACCTACATCTCCCCTGTCTCAGTTTAAAATCTTTCCCCCTTGTCCTATCGCTATCCACCCTCGTGAACAATCATTCCCCCTCCTGTTTATATGGTCCCTTCAAGTACTGGAAGGCTACAGTGAGGTCTCCCCAGAGCCTTCTCTTCTCCAAACTAAACAAGCCCAGATCCTTCAACCTTTCCTCATAGGAGAGGTGCTCCAACCCTCTGATCACCTTAGTCACCCTTCTCTGAACTTGTTCCAAGAGCTCCACGTCTTTCTTGTGTGGGGGCCTCCAGGCCTGGATGCAGTACTCCAGATGGGGCCTCACAAGAGCCGAGCAGAGGGGGACCACCACATCCCTCTCCCTACTGGCCACCTCTCTTTTAATGCAGCCCAGAATGCAGCTGGCCTTCCGGGCTGCCAGCATACACTGCTGGCTCATGCCCAGTTTCTTGTCCACCAGGACCCCCAAGTCCCTCTCCACAGGGCTGCTCTTGAGGAGTTCTTCCCTGAGTTTGTATAAATACCTAGGATTGCCCCAGCTCAAATGCAGCACCTTGCATTTGGCCTTGTTGAGACTCATTAGGTTCTCGTGGGCACACTTCTCCAGCCTGTCCAGGTCCCTCTGGATGGCTTCCCTTCCTTCCATTGTATTGACTGCACCACTCAGCTTGGTGTCATCTGCAAACTTGCTGAGTATGCACTCAATTCCATCATCTATGTCATTGATAAAGATGTTGAAGAGTCAGTCTCCTTTAATAGCTAACCTCATTCATTTCATTCTGTAGCTGGAGAACATATTCTCTTTCTAATCCAGTAAACATCTAATTCTACTCAGTGCAATTTGAAATTATACCTTCTCATCCCGTTCTTATTGACCTCAGACATCTTTTTCACTATCAAATATTCTGAATTGATCTGCTTTATCGTAGTATCACAACTTGTAACTATTTTTATTTCTGTAGGAGGTTATTCACAGTTAAAAAGTAATTAAGTATGAAAGCTTTATTGCACCTACTTTGCTGGTTTGTATGCAAGGCAGCAGAGAATCAAGAAATTGTGTATGTACATATATACATAGATTGTAACTCCTAGATTTCTTGCTTATACTCTTGCACATATATACCTATATATAAATACATACGTATATATATATTCTTGTGACAAATAAATGCTCCAGCACATAAATATAGAGAAGCCAATTATTAGCTTATTGATTATTTTCTCTAAATGGAGATTTGTTTGTTCATTTTCATTTCTCTAAAATTTATTTAGATCTTTCTGTTGTTGCAGATGTAGTTATTGCTTTTAAAGTCTGCCAAGGAATGAAGTACTTGGAAGTTAAGGAAACTAAAGCTGAATAGGAAAAATATTCACTGTTGCAACTTTAGCTTTTATTGAAGTAGAACTTACGATTTTGTTATTTGATCACATCACTAATTTTTGTTACATTTAATCAGTTGAAAACTTCACAATATTTTGAATAATTTTACTGTCTGCTTCTGAAAGCAATTTATTCAGCATAATTAGCACATCTTGTGTATACAAGTTTTATTCTGGAAATCAGCTTTTATTTGTAATTAAATACTTCTTCAAGGAGTATTTTCCTTCTCAGCTTGATGTATTACTAAGTAAAAGCTAGCTGAGTGTTGAGTTCTGCCTGTTCATGTTCCTTTAGTAGAAAGTATTTCAAGAATTCTTTTTGGAAAATAATAATTTCATCTATTTGAGCTGCATATAAGGAAGATTGAGTAAGGCAGTGAATTTTTAGGAAGGTCTTCTTGGGAAAGCATTGGTTCTCTGTATACAAATTATCATAAATTATTTTGCATGGTAAGGATTCTTCAGTTCTATACATTACCTGGGAAAAATGAACTTCTGGCTAAGCGGGTACTGAAAAAGTTATGCTCTTTTTACCAAGTCTGACTTTAGTTTCTTTAGACTTCTTCAATACACTAAACTACTATATAATTCCAGGAATGGCCTCGTGCTCATCCAAAGGGAACTAACTCTGACTTGTTCCATTTTTTTTTCAAATGCAGAGGCCTCTTTTTTTTTTTTTTTTTTTAAGAGGTAGAATAAGAAGAATGTAATATTGGCAAAACGTTCACCCCCTGGTGTATTCAGAAGTAAGTTGCAATATACTTGTGGTTAGCATACATAATTATGCAACTTCAAACTACATGAGAACGGAAGATGTGTACTATGCTCACAGGCAGAAATAATAAATTCTTCCTGTTGAAAAAGTATTTTATTAGAGAGAGATTGATAACTTTTGTTTTTCACTTCACTGAACGTGTCTTGAAAATTTTTACTTTGTAAAATAAACCTGGTTAAACAAAGAAATTTGTTAGTTAAATTAGTGGACAAAAATCATGAAAAAATGTATTAAAATTATATTTGACTTGCTGAATTTAAACCATCAAAAGTTAGGGTGAGAATACTTGTTCCAAATAAACTGCTCTACAAAAAAAAGGCATGAACAGAAAATTAGAACCACCAGGACTATAATTATTTATCTTTCAGCTATTTTGTCAATTTAATCAGTGCTCATCTACAATTTGAAGAGAGATGAGCTTTACATCATGTCTTTCAGATTGTCAGGTTGGAAATTCATAGACAGAAACAGGGAAACATCCAGAATTCACAGATCTGTGACAAGTACGTCAGTCATATTTGAGCCAGAAACTGTTAGGTCAGAGTAAGTGGGATGTAAATGTTACTCAGAGAGTAAGCAGCATTCTGTCACAGCCAAGACACAGCTTCTCTCCATTTGCACCTCCATCCTAAATACTAGACAAATGGCTACTCAGTGAATTGTGGTAAGAATGGTGTTCAGTACTGCCATCTATGATCTGGAGTTAAAATGGAAAAACATCGGTAGTTTAAAACTAAGAATCACAAAAAATATCAACAGAGTGTTATATACTGATGAGGGCAAAGAGATAACCTGATTTCTTAAATTCAATCTATTTAAGTAGAACAATTTAATACTGTGAAGGAAGGATATATTAGCAGGTATATGAATCAGGACTGTGGATAGAGTTGGAGAAAGCAGTGATTCAGAAGAAGGATTCAGAATCCAAGTTGAACAATTCAGCACTGTCGTGATAAAGTTCTAACTGCGCTACTGTGTTATCCATCAGTGTGGAAAGGTTGAAAGAGTAAGTAGGAACATTAAGGTTAATTATTATTTCATATGATATTAATGAGACCAGTCCTGAGACATTGCGTCAGATTCTGTGCCCAAGTTTTACAGGGACATCAATGCATTAGGAAAAGTAATGAACAAAGCCAGTAAATCATGACCTGAGAGGTAGGGAAATTTCCTTACTATAAGATCTGTTAAAAGTTTAATCTGCTTAGCTTATCAAAAAGAAGATTGGAAAGTAAAATGACTGAAGTGTTTGAATACCTCAAAGGGACAGAAAGCAGTGGGCATTTATTCTAAGGAGAAAATGCAGAATAATGAATGAGTGGTAGACAAATCCAAACAGGAATTTAGATACACAGTTTGGATAATAAAGGTAACTTAATAGTATATAAAACTGTGACATCCAAGGCTCTCTGAAAGAAAAAATAGAGCAAAATATAAGGCATAGGTTTTCATGTATGTGTATTTTCTTGAGGGGGAATAAAAAGAAATATGTAGAAGAGAGGGCTTAATTCAGAGTATACATTCCAACTCTCACACAGAAACCTTCAGATTGCCAAAAGACACACTATGGACTTGAGGAGCTTAAGGAAGGGAAGCAATGAGAGTAGTTCAAAGTAGAAAATAATGCCTTCTCAGGGTTCTTCTATCCTGATGCTGAGTAATAGGCTTGCAGCTGTTGGTGTTATAGCCTCTAATTTGGGGTGTAGGTTAAATGGGGTAAAGACAGCCTATTTTACTAATTTACTTTCACAGCTGGATATTTGACTGACCCAGCAATTGTATGATGCCTCTTTCCTGCTCAGTACAAAGTTAAGCTTCAGAAAGGAAAATGCACTTGAGCTGCTCATGAACTACATCCAGCTTAAAAATCAGATTGACCACAGCTATATAAAAAAAAAAAAAAAAAAGAGCTACTATTCTATCTGTGACCTGCACCTGCACAGAGGAAAGAATTTTCAGCTAAATAATAACAATGTCATGAAAGCAAGGAGATACAAAGTGGCCAGGGATAAATTTAGATTGTAAATTAAATGTCTTTCAAGCACTGAAACACTGAAGAATAGTCTAGCAGTTTAAGAAGCAATACAAAAACCCTTTTCTTTTTTGAGATGGAGCTTGATAAGGATAACAGGATGCTCTGATGTGTGACATACAGGTGATGGGACTCAGCTCTTTTCTAACCCCTCTGCTGAAGATCTGTTGGTATTACTACTGATTCTATTATTAAAATGATAACTACTAATACAGAAACTCACAAAAAAATTTAGCTAGCATAGTTATGCAGCCAGAGCACTGACATCTACAGAATTTAAATAGGAGAGCCCATCTAGCAGCTGAAAATTTAGCAAGCAGAAGAACTATGGATCATTACTTTGTGCTCCTGAAACTTCTATTTAAAGTAGGCATTTTTGTTAAGGAAAACCTTACCATCTCTTCCACTCCTCCAAAACAAATGGTTGAGAAAAACCCTGCAAAAAAAATTTCACAATCTCCAAAAATGTCTCCTTCTCTAAAGCTGTAAAAATCAGACTGCTTTTCCATTTATTTTTTGAAGAATCACTGTATTTCTACTTAAGTTGTCACTTTTCTATCTGCCACAAACTTGTGCATGTTTTTACCAAAGCACAGTGAAGGAAAGGAATTTTACAAGTGAAATTGCTTTATAAACATGCTTTATTTTAAGAGGTGCATATTCTCTTCCCTGTTGCTGCTATGGGTGAATATCAGACATGAATGAAAAGTATAGTATGCTGTAATGATAATGTCCATTAGAAACTTCTCAGAGAAGTTACTAAGTTTAAGTTAGAGCAATCCACTAGTTTATCTAACTAATTTTGAGAGATGTCTTGAGTTTTTGTATCCTCATTTTGTATACGACTGATATAAATTAGCTTTGACTTAGATGGTATGTTCAGTTTCTTCCATCCCTAAGTAAGCCACCTGTGTACTTCATCTTGAAGATCCCATCTTAACACCGAGTTAGTCACTTTCAGCTTGCCGATTCCCCAATCTGATAATAAATCATCTCTTTCATCTCAAATGCAGACCATCTTTGCCATTAAGCAAGGCAGAAATTTTGCACTTCATCTTACTACACATGCTACAGAGCTATTATATGATGCTTTCCATGCATTATAGTGGTCCAATTGCAATTTTATTTCATTATTTAGCTTATTCTCTGAGACACCAAGTGTGGGCAAACCCCTGAAGCAATCCCATTTGTGTCTATGGTCCATTCTCTTCAGGCATTGTTTGAATGTTTTTATTGCACTTTTCATTAAATTGTTCTGCAGAGAAGCTCATGGAAATTAATTAAATACTCAGAACTACAGCCAGCCATTATGCACTCAGATGGATCTCACAAACAGCAACACACAAAAGTATTTCAGTAAATTAATCTGTGTCAGTACTTATTCAGAGGTTTGCCAGTAATGAACTAGGTTAGATTAATTAATCTCAAGACTATGTCCTTTAATTCTGTACCTGTAAGTAATGGTGACTAAATTAATTAATTTTCAAGTGAAAATATTCACTTTAACCATCTAATAATCAAGGTCTGCTAAAATAAAACTATCCACAAATAGGTAGCACCAATCATCTTCATACTGCACACTAAAAAGTGTAGCAGTAAGTTTTTCTACTAAGAAAACAGTTTTTAAGCCCTCTTCTGTGTAATATGGGTATTGAGTAAGATTAATGAGAAAAATGAACATTCTTTGAAGAAATCACAAGCATAAGGCTTTTATTTTTTGCATAAAGGAAGTTTCACTGATTATCTGATCTATTTGTGAAAGCAGATAAATAACTAAAAAGGTCAGAGTTGATAGTATGTAGCGTTTTCTCTTTATTCTAAGAGTGAACATGAACCTGATAAAAAAAGGCATTTATGAGAGAAAAAGTTGCAAAATCTGACAGCTTAAAACAAAACAAAAAAACACCTCAAGCCCATCAAAACTAAAGTTCATCTCATTTTTTGAACCAAAATAAGAAATCCTACTCTTTCAGAAACATAAAAACTGCTTTCAATTTTAGAGGAAAAAAAGTATGTAGATGTAAAAAATAAAGAATTTGATTTCTGTGGATAAAACTGTTTCCAAAAGTTTTTCCAAATTCTTGCATAGCTTTTCATTAAAATACATTTGTTCAGTCAAGTAGCATAACAGGCATGTTCTTCTGAGGTGTTAGGTGTTTAGATTTGCTACCTGAGATGATTGAATTAGAAGAGAGATTATTTTCTCTTGATTTTGGTAACAAACTTAAACTTTCAAAAGCTTTGGAGATGAGGCAAATATTGTGGAATGGGAGCTCAGAAGGAGGTTAAATAGGTTTAAAGCAAATACTTTTAAAAACTACAATAACATTTTAAAGCAATCTTTTCATTCTACTAGAAATTATAATCCCTTAAAGAAAAAAGAAGACAAACAGACTTGTTTTACTGGAGGCCATTCATCAGCGATATTGATTCACAAAAAGCCATGGCCATTTGAAAGCTATTGAGAATCACAGAGTCATAGAATCACTAAGTTTGGAAAAGACCTCCAAGATCATCCAATCCAATGTTCCTTGAAGACCTCCAGGGATGGTGACTCCACCACCTCACTGGGCAGCCCATTCCAGTACCTGACCACTCTTTCAGTGAATAAATTTTTCCTAATATCCTGAATCTCCATGATGCGACTTGAGGCCATTCCCTCTCATTCTATTGCTAGTTATACAAGAGAAGAAGCCAATTCTCACCTCACTATAACCTCCTTTCAGGGGGTAATAGAGAGCGATAAGGTCTCCCCTGAGCCTTCTCTTCTCCAGACTGAACAATCCCAGTTCCCTCAGCCACTCTGCTTAAGACTTGTGCTTTTGAGAAGTGTCAGAGGATTGTGACTGCATAGATCTAGTTCTGAAAGAATCTGTAGTCACTGTTGTGCCCTTCTAGACCACACAGTTTCTTCTGAGGAGAAAAGCAAGTATCAAAATTAGACTCCTGATCTAAATTATATTTTGAAAGACTCAGGCTCTGTACATTACTTACACCGTGAGCCCAGGATAATTTGGATACCTGAATTAGGTAACATTATGTTCCTGTTGTTTAAGGCTTGTGCAGCCAATTCTTCCTCTTCCAATTTCTTAATATTTTCGCAATTAAAAAAAAATTCTACTTGAGCTTTATTCATGAATGAATGAATTTACTCCTGAGGGACCAAGAAAAAAAGAAAAGCAAGTTTCCACTGTTGAAAGAGTATGTGAAGGAAGAGCATGACATATACTAAACCCAAAGATAGGAAATGAAGGAGAAAATTAAATTTGACATGATTCAAAAAGAGTGAAATTCCTATTGTCTTTCCTACTCTTTCTGTTAAAACTGACAATAAAGGATCTATAATGCTAGCAATAGAGCATAATAATAGCAGTAGCAATAAAATATTGCTAATTAAAAATGACAGTTCTTTCATTTGTTGTAGGTCATGAAGTCATCAACTTCTGATGCAATGAAAATGCAGATTTTCATGTCCTGAATGTTTTAAAGGTTTTATTAGCTCAGACTGGAACACAGAACTCTAAACTTCTGTGTGCCAGAGAAAAGACTGTCAGTTCCAATAACAGGATTAGAAGCAGTATGTCACCAAGATTTTAAAGAGATGATTTCTAACAAAAATTCTCAGGAGAACTTCAAATATTTTCTGTGACAGGTTAGATTCTTCTACTGATTTTTCACTTTCTTAGATTTTTTTTTGTTACTCTTTTATCCTCTTACTGTAAATGAGTTCAAAAGGTCAGATTAATTTTTGATGTAATACCACAGAGATAAGTAGAGTTACATCAGAGATCATTGAATATTTTTTCAGAAAAAAGTAACATTTATGTGCTGCAAAGAATGAATTTCCATTTTTTAAAAGAATGCTAATGACCCATTCTTTATTATACTAGTGGTAAGAAGAGAGAAAATAAATGAAAAATCTATGGGATTGCATTTCAATGCTATTATTAAAAAGTCTCTTTCAAATTTGGAACATATTCATTTTTCTGGTTCAGTGACTGAACTAACGTTGCATTTTAATGATCTTTATAGTCCAGGTAACATTTACAAGCATTTTATTATGAAGTTTCTGGTATCTTTACAGCGTCATATCTCTTCCCCGTTTGCAGCTGACAATTGCTCTGGTACTGCAGCATTCCTCCAGCCCTGTTTGACATAGAAGTAAACTGATTGTATATATTACAGCTTATTTACATTATGTTCTAAAAAGATTTGAATTGCTGTAGTATTTTTCGCCTAAACACTAAGGAGTTTCTAAGTTTAGGTCACTCAGACCCAATCTTCATTCTGCAGATCAAAGGGCTTTATAGTCTAGATGAGGATCATTTTGGATATGCATGTTCTTTTTTGTGACTCTATGCATAAATTTAAGCATACTGAATACTCCTCACTCTGTCCTTCCCCACCCCACACCCCACTTTTGGAAAAGCATTTATTTCTTCGAGTAAAGGAGGAAAACTTTTTTTTTCTTTTTTTCAGTATTCTTTATAATTCTATGGATATGATTTTCCACCTTAATTAAGAAATTGATTTGATAAACTACATGTTGTCTCTCTAATTTTGCACTCTAGTTTATGACAAGTTCATTGTTGCCAATTTCAGCCATGCAGCGTGTGATTTTTCTTAAGATATTTCATGAATTCTGGCTATAATTTAAGTATTCCTTCCTAACTTTCTCAAAAACACCCTTTACCTCAGTAATCTCATATATTTTGTACACCTTATTTTCATCAGTGATATAAATTCAGATCCTAGTTTCTTAATAATTTTTAGCTTCCTTTTTGGGGTAAAAAACTCAGTCAAGCATATGCACAAAGAGCTGAGCAATATTTTAAATTCTGAAATTCTGATATCTATGACTCTTCCAGAGACCTACTGTATGGGTCAATTAAATTAAAGATAGATCCAAATAAAAGAAGAATCCAAATTAAAGATAGATCCAAAAGATAGAATCCAAATTAAAGATAGATCCTTCCAAAATAAAATTACCTTTTGTTTTTCTTCTTTTGGTTGGTTGGTTTTTGTTTTGAATGGATGAAATACATCTCAGTATAGACATTATTAATCCCCAGTCTACAGTAGTCTGAACTTGCATTACTATCTCATTATAAAGACTAATTTGTGTATTAACTGAATAATGGAGAAAAGTTATTGGAGTAATGGACAGCTTCCAAAAGTGCCAAGCAAAATAATTTCACAATTTTATCTTTCATAGCACCAGATATCCTCCTATAAATGCATGCATGTCAGAGATGAACAATTGCATTAGTTTTTGTGATTAATGAATGATTCCTCTAGCTAACTGAACATTCGCAAGAAATGACTGGCATCATTCACTTATGTAATGAATAGTAATTCAGTTGATGTCAATGAGGAAACAATAGACTAAAAGGTGAATTAAGTAAGAAGAAATTTTTGCCTGGCTAAATACTGCAAACTATTTTTTCCCAAAGCAAACTTTGCACAAATCTAGGACCAACCCGTGAATACTCAAAGCAGAAAACAGGTGTTTCTTTTATGTTTCTTCTCAAATAATACTTCTTTAATATTCACAAAAAAAATTCGAATAAATTCTTAAAATAGAATAAAATGTCAAAAATATCAAAACTAGATAAAAATTTGATTTTGAATTAAATCCCCAGGATTCTTGAAGACTGAAGCACAATCCAATTAAACACTTTTCCACTTGCCTTATAGAAACTTTGCTTACAACAGTACAACAGTGTTGTCCTGTATCTTCAGTCCAGTTATAGTTAGGCTCTTTTGAAGATGAGACTTTTTTGTCCAAAATAAGTTTGACAAGACATAAGTTGTTACAGGAATGCTGAGTATAGCCTGAAGAGTGACTCACCTTGGCACAAAGTGTTTCAACAGGCATGATAACTACATCCCAGACAAGACTAAACTTAGCAATAAATACAACTCAGTGCTGTATAAAACTCTTTCCTGAAACAGTTATCATGAAATTATTTATTTTGCTTAGCGAATTATGGTGTAGATACTGTTGTTATTATTGACTAAGGATTTCCAAATAAGATGAAATATTTACAGATGGAAAAAAAAGGTTTTATTGTGAAAGTGTTTTACAGAAACATGTCTGTTTCAGTGCTGTTTTAATGAAAAGCTGGCAGGCTTGGGTGGAATCTGGTTAGGTGTCTTTCCTATTTTCTCAGCAACAATCAACTTTCTCATGATGATAGGAACTGAAGGTGGGGTCTTAGATTCTAATTTTCAAAAATTTCTCTGAACATGACCCCCACAGAGTTGGCAGACTTTTTTTTTCCTGTTTGCAGGAAACTGAAACAGGATTTTTTCCTGTTTTCAACTGCACATTCCTTCTATGCATAGAAAAAGCAATAAAATCTTTTCAGAATTTTGGAAATTTCCTGGAGAAAGGAATTATGATGTTTGATGAGCATTGTTAATTTACATGAGATAAATGAATTAAGTTTTTTTTTCTTTTCATTAGTTCTATCCAGATCAACTCAATAATAATTCAATGTAAGACTTCAAGGCAGCAGCAAAGTTGAGCTTCAGGGTGATTCTGAGAATGGCAGGATTCATTCTGCATAATGACAGCACCCGGTGTTTGTAATACATCTAATGAAGCATATTCCCTACTGAATGAGTCAGAGAAAATAATGTGAAGGTTAAAAAACAGTGCTGCTAGCCTTTCATATTTTTACCAAAATTATCCTGGTCCACTACACTTACACATATTCTCTTACATACAAAATTCTTTTATATGTACAATATTACCTTTACATAAATGGTTTGTATTAGCTACCCTAGTCTTGTTTATGCCACGTATCCAGCACCTGCTTGATTGTCATCTCAATTGTCTTAAATTTCATGTAAACAAATGGAAAAGTACTAGGTGAAAGAAAAACAAATACCAAATGCACTCTGATCTTACAGGAATAGCCACTTTTAAAAAGAATAAAAAAGACCATTCTGACAACCATTACTCAGAGAAGTTATATTTCAGGGAATCCAATCAAATATATACACTGATTACAGACAAAAATTTGAGTACCCTTACATCCATCTGTGTAAAGGAACAGTAAGAATAATTTAAAACTTAGGTATGTTCTTAGAGTTCCCTTGCACAGTGTTAAAGTTTTGTGATAAGTTTTAGAGCTAAGATTTTAACACATGTATAAAGAAACCGGAAGCAAGTAGCTGTTTTAATTCTAGTTCTCTGCTGCATTATACCTTTTGAAGTCATGTATTACTGTCTCAGGTGGGTGTATCCCATATTCATTTATGTAGTAGAAGTCTGCAGTATTGTCTTCAAAACAGTTGAGAATCCTAGCCTATCACCTTCTCTTCAGCAGGAGAATGTTCTCCTATCTTCAAGGAGAACAGAAAATAGTGTATTTCACTTAAACTCCTGCAATTTTTTACACTATTGACTCTGGTAAATATGAACTTTTTTTTTGGGGGGGTGGGGGAGCAGGGGTGGAAAGAAGAAGCTTTGCATAAAGCATTCTTTCTTCCAGATGAAGGAATAACAAAAGCACTACAGATTAAAATAATAATAATAATAATAATCCAGGTGGGATGATGCTGTAATCTGCTCACTTAGTTCTAGTGTTGCTGAACAGAGGTAATGGATATGATCTGATGGCATATGATAGCAGGGAAATCATCATTCAGAACCACATCCATTCATAGAGGTATTTTATAGGTACTTAGACACGGAATTAACATCTACGTTAGAATACTGCATTAGTTACGTTTCAGCCATGTGAAGACAATGCATGACTAGAGTTGAGATAGACCACTGCCCCTAGTCACTGTCCCACCCTAAGTTAGTATTTGGAGGTTAGAAGGTTGGCAGAGAGCTTTCAGATTGACTCCCCAGCTTTAAAAGGTGCATCTTTAACCCAGGTGACTCATGTAATAGTGGTGGATTAGGATGGGATTTTTTTATGGCCATTCTTTCTAGGATCTGTGATTATAAAGCTGTTACATGTTACATATGCTGTGCATGTTTTATATAACATATAGGTCTATGTATTTTATAGAGTGATTTTTATATATAAGTATCTCTTCATGTAGCTTGAAAAAAAAAATCTCACAAAGCAAATGTTTTTTCTTTTTCCTAAAAGGAATTCAAATAATTTTGCTTCAACCAAGCCCAGTAAATCACAATTGATTACCTAATTTTTAGTTTTGACCTCGAAAATGAAAAAATCTGTACTACCATTTTCAGAAAGTTACCACTTTGTGACATCTTTTTTATTTATCTAGTAGGGCACTCTTAGCCAGCAGATATTGTGCTAACAAAACTGGAAGTTTAGTTGGTCCCCGCAGCTGAATACATCTTAGCCTATATAAGCCCAGAGCATGGACCTCTGAGCATTACTGAAATTAACAGATGATGATGCATTTTTAAACTTTATGAAATTAAAAGCCTTTATGGAACTACATATAAGGATTTTTTTAACAATCAAGGGTGACTGTATCCCATTGTAAACTAACTTTTCATGCACAAAATAACAAAATCCCTAGACTCTGCAGTCACCCACTAAGATGTAAAGTAATAATAATTTTTTTTTAAAACAACCTTCTGAAGAACCATGCTGACATAGCTACATTTACTTGGTGGTTTGTCATGAAAATTAAAGTTAGTTGAAGGTGGTTGTATTAAAAATTGTATAGACTTCTAAAGAGCCAATCTCATAGAAAGTCAACTTGGAAACAATATGTTCTGGTACCTCCGGAGCCTTAGATCGCTGGAGATGCTATTTTGTTTTTGATTGGGTTCATTTTTTACCTTTCAAGATTCTGTAAGAGAGAAATACATATTCCATAGGAAACTAGAGACAGAGTCTAGGCAGGGTGGAGTTTTATGCAAACTGTACATAGTTTGTAAAGCCTTGTACAAAAGTGAAGTTTGTAGCATGTTCCAATATATTTTTTTTATTAATGATGGAGTGCAACAAAGGGCAAAATCCTAAAACAGTATGTTATATAGTTAAACTCCATCTTGAATTTTTAATCAGGCTGAGGAAAAAACCCTACCCTGCTCTTTTAAATGTCACAGCTATATTCATTTTGCTTATGATACTCTTCCTAAATCAGTTTTATCTCCAAGAATCACATAAAGGTTAATAGTAACTAACAGCCCCACAGTTTAGGAAGGTTTAGTACTTCTATATTTGCTTTCTACTCACTTTATTGTTTCACAAAATTAATTTTAGTACAAAATTAATTTTAGTACAATTTAATTACAATTTAATTTTTTTTACAAAAAATTAATTTTAGTACAATTTAGTGTAGTCAATTAGCTCTGGGGGGGCTGTCTTCAACTTTTCTACATCTTCTCAAAACTGTTTCCCTTGGAAACTGTATTTAGCTAATTCATGTCACCAAATACAAACTTAATTAAGGACAATATGGAAGAGGACTGATCTTTAGGGAAGTTGGTACTTGGAAATAACCCTGATTCTCTCTGTCTCTGTTCTTTTTGTTCATCCATTGTAGAGCTAGAGGGACAACAGGATAACGCATGATGCAGGAAAACTATATAGGAAATGTTCATTATGTAAAAAATCCATTGAAGTGTGGAACAAGCATTACCCTGATTGCTGTTGAATAATGTTGGAAAAACTCATTAGACAGCTGAGTGGGAGTGTAACACCAAAATATATTCTTTTATTATTTTCCAACGCCATGCCATGCTGTCTACGTTAGTACATTTTCCCTCCATCCTTTCTATTATTACTAGTTAGAATTTATATTGACAGAGCACCTAAAGATATCAGTCAGGAAGGATCTTGTAGCTTCAGAAGTCGTAACAAATAACGGATTGTAATTCCTGCTTAAAAAAAAAAAAGTACAGTCTCAAAGATTTTCCCCTTCTTTTCTCTCTACATTATTGTGGAGACTCTTCAGCTTCCTGATGTTCTTCTTATTCTCATGCTTTCGTCCTTCATTCTTGTTACATACAGTTTCTGTCTGCATCTTTCCTTACCCTCTCTGATGTTCCCTTTCTTCTGGTATTTGGTCCTCATGAAGGTGCCTTTTATTTGGTCTGTTCACAACGCTTACATTATCAGTGACAGTAACACTTCCTCGTAGTTTCTATCTGCTTTTACTGATTCTTCCAATATATATCATAAAGATTCGTAGGAAAAGCAATAAAAAGAAGATGCAACATCACACAGAAGGGCTCTTCATTGCTCATTATTTGAGAAAAGCTGATTTACTGGAATCATTTCCTATAGGTATTATTATATAATACTCTGTAAGGTCATTTGAAGCTTGTATTATAAATCTGTTAAAATAAGAAGCTCTAATCTTATAAAAATTTTCATTTTCTGTAATTGTCACAGTAGGATAGCTGGACAAGACTAATCTGATGGAGGAGCTATTACATTTTTCATCACACAGAAGTACAGCACAGCACTCATCTCAAAATATTACTAGTTTTCAGTTCTTGTTAGCATCATTTGGCTAGTAATGAGTTAGGAGAGGCTGAAAAGTAAGAAAATGTCAGTAGCACAGTAAGAATTGAAAGATTCATGTTCTTAATTGAAATTGGTTTTTTATTCAATTTTATATTCTTACAGCTAATGGTGTTATAACTCAAAACTCTGCTTGCATTTCTTTCTTAATGTTATAAACGTGGTAATCATTTAGAAAAATAATTGTTTTCTTATAGAAATGAAGAATAGGTAGTAACAGTGCTGATCAAATTCATACTAGTCTCAAAACTCATTCAGTTCAAAGGGACTTCAGTGTTTTCACCTACATTTTTTTAAATATATAGAATTTGAATTCCATATTGTTACTCTCAAATAAAACCCTTCTCTTTGTCCAAGTTTTGGAAATTACAATGCCTGCCTATGGGTTTATCCTGCAGTGGAATGCCGGAGCTCTCTTCCTGACATTTTATAAGGGCCATGAGCACATTGCCTTCAGCCCAAGGGTCTGGCTACCTGGACTTAGTGCCAGCTCTGATAATGCAGAAGCCCAGCTATATCAGAGCTATTTGATAAAACCTGTGAGAAACCTCAGGAGCTGTTTGTTTATTTCTTTTTTTTGTTTGTTTGTTTGTTGTTTTTTGTTTGTTTCTTTGTTTTTCCCATTAAGGGTGCTGGGGAGTAGCTCTTTGTCTCTGCTCAGGCTAACTCGGTGCACCTGCACCCAGCCTTGGACCTTCCTGGTTCTGATCGGCTGACCTGACTTTTTGGCTTGACATTGAACCTACCTCATCATTGTGGACTTGCCTTGGCAATCTGAAGTGTTGTGTGGACAGGATCTACTCTGTTATAGTGTGGGCTCAGTGGGACTGCAAACCTTGCTGACAGGAGCCTGCTCTTGCCAGCCTTGCTGTGATTCTGAACTCACAGCTCACCTTCCCTTCCCTTGCTGGTTCCTGTCACGTATCAGGTCTTTTTCATTAGGGTATGGAGTCTGATTTATCCCACAGAAACTCTTCAAATTGAGACAGGACTGCTAAGGAAAGGTCCTGTGACTCAGTGCTCTCATTATTTTCTTCCACACGCTATTTTATTCACAACCTGATTTTATCTCTTGAATACTATGGCAGACATAACTCTTACCATCTTAATAAGCTGTTGCAGTCTCATCGGAACATCAGAAAAACTATTTTCTAAGATGTTTATGATGATAACTCAGATTCAATAATTCTTACGTGTTGTTTCCCTTTCATTATTTGTATAAGAGAGGAACTGATGGTAGCTAAAAAGACATTGACTTCTGCTACTTAAAGCTACTCATCTGAAATCAATTTGCAGTGCAGTGCAAGAATAATTTCAAGATCAGTTAACTATGAGCTCAGACATGCCCCAGAGTTATCCATGGAGATTTTTTTCAACAAGAATCTGGCATTGAAGTGCAATTAGCTGTCTCTATGATACTGTTTCTTCCAATACAAGGCCAATGGGGCAAGTGAGAAGAAGAAAAGAGGCAATAACATAACCAAGCATGGTTCTTAGTCTCTGCTAATATGGTTATCTAAAAAAATATTGGGGCAAGCTATTTTGCATTTCCATACCTACTTTTCAATACTGTTTTCCCCTTTCACAGGTCTATATACAAAATGCATATACTGTACTCTTACAGTAGAAAACTTAAAGAAAAAAATCCTGGCAAGTCCCTGACAGTGTAGTTCTAAGAGAGCTGTGCTGGTGCGTGCAAGTTGGAGAGCTGTCGTAAACCTGCTTGGCTCACAAACATGATCTTTGTGTGACTCTAAAAACACCTTGCTTTCAGTATGACCTCTTGTAATCCAGGCAAATACAGAGGAATCTGTGTTAACCGTATTACTTTAACGAAAACTCAGAGGAATATTCAGTCTCAGCTGTAACTAAGATGTCAAATTCTATCTTAGAAATGTTTATTTTCCTTGTTTGGTAGTGAATTACAGTTATTTCTTACATTCCATTATTCTTTTTTTCTCCTAATTTCTCACCTTAATTTTTATATATCTACCCACTTTTTAATGTAGCACTGGAGTTGGCCTGGTATTTATTAATAAATATTACTTGGAGTCTGATGATAGCTTTTCTCCCAGTCTTCATATATAACACTGAAAACATAATGGAGTATTATCTGCTTAAATCCTTGTTATCCTTATATATATTATTGTATTATCAATAAATATGTTATTAATCTAAAACTATTATGAAAGAAAATTAATGATGTTTTACCTTTCTGTGATGTCCTTCAGAAATCAAATTAATAATTAGATCCCACAAAGGCAAATATACATTTTGTTATGGTCATTCCAATTTGAGAAGCTTTTAAATATGGAATGAAAAATGAATTATTTCCAAAAAGGAAAATCTGTTGCCACTTCCTCTTCTAAAGTGAGCAAATCCAGAGACCTTGCTCATCAAAGTAGGATGCCCATAGCTTTATAATAGTGAGAAAAGCCTTTTTGCTTTCATCTGATCTTTACAGAAAATAAAACTAAACAACTAGCTTCATAGGCATGCCATTTTAACAATCATTTTAGTCAGTCTGTTGGGCAGGAATTGAAAGTTTTTACTCACAGGTTCCCATCAGACTTCTCTCTCATACAGCTTTCAGTGCTTGTTAACAAAGGGCAGAAATGTTTCAATGTTGTGTAGTGTTAGAGAAGGCACATTACTTTTTTCTGTAGTGTTTGACCAGGTCAAAAACTGAAGGATTGGTTGTTTCTAGGAATTCCTGGCACATCCACCTTTTCACGTAGGCACTAAGGCTCAGAGTTCTGTGCCACAGTGGAATCTGTGTCGTAGGGTTCCCTGTTCCCTTTGCTCTGATATAAATCATCTCATAAGGCTTAAATTGGAAGAGTACTGGAATGAATGGCTTGGGAATGTTGCAGCTTTCAATGTTTTAAACTTTTTTTGTGTGTACACTTTTTCTATTTTAAAGCAATCTCTGGCATGGAGGAGACTCCTATGGGTCCTAATGAACTGACTTAGTTCTCAGGTCCTATCGCATGACAAGCAGTCTCTGTATTGAGAGACTGAGCAGTTTTCTGAAGTCTTCCTCAGACACTATATGCAAGAATCTACATCCTTGAGCACAGGAACCATAGTCATTGTGAGAAAATTTAAGAACATGAGGTTATTTTAATACAACAGGATTTTTGGACATTGAAGAAGATAATCTGAATTTATGCAAAACAAGATACCTGTATGCATTTTGAAACAAGTCAGTATTAGTCCAGAATCATATGATGAAAAATACCTGTATGCCTTTCAAAACCTACTTATTCACCATTTTTTTTTCCCTTGGGGAAAAAAAAAAAAAAAGGTTTTATTATTAATAAAAAAAAATAAGGATTGGTAGGATTAAGGATTAAGGATTAATCATTCCACAGTAAGATGATATTTAAATAATATGATGAGAAAAATATGTATTATGAGCATGAGTTGAAACAAAATTATGATAACAGAGTACTGCTAGTTTTGCCTACACGACACAGGGGTTTAGTTAGCTACTCTGAACAGTAAATTTTCAAAGCAACTGGAAAAGTTAATCTGTCATATACATGTATTTACTCTTTCCTCCCAGTGTCAATTAATCCCATCCCATGTGACCCAATTTCTTAAAATCTCTTTCTTTATGCAAAATCACAAAAAAAGCATATTAGAAACTATTTATATTATGTTGGTTTGCACAAAACAGATAATTAAGATAACTTCAAGACAAAAGATTGGGTATAAACCTGTGAGAACCTGTGAGGTGTGCTATCATTGCAAGCCACTACACACTTCATTTAAACTTGTAGTTATAAATCCCTTACATCTATAATTCACAAATTCTCTCTGGACAACCCCTTTTCAAATATAAGTTTCTTTATTTAGTTTTGTAAAATAGCAACGTCATACGTAAAAACGATCTGTCAATGTCATAAGATATGCCACAATCTATTTATTTTTATCCAGAGCTACAACATTTGTTGATAACAAGCAAGGTTAACTCAGCATCAGCACTGAATATGCGATAACACTGATGTCTGCTTCTTTACATGTAGGATTTTTTCTAAGATACCCCTTACCTTTTTAGTAGATGGAGGACTCAAATTTATTGTAGCCTGATATCACCACACTTCCAGAACTAAGTATTAAAAGAAAATGTCCACTGATATTGTAATATGAGTTTAGCTAGTGAAAGTGTGCTGGGCAGAAAGTGGAGAAAAGCCTTATGAACCGAAATGTTCTATGTGACTCATAATTAATGGATACATTACTATCGTTTGTAATACACATCTTAGACTGTCAGTGTGGTAGAGCAAATGCCTTCTGTCTTGAGTGAAATCCTGTAGATCACGTCCTCTGTTCACTCAGCTCTCACTTCTATTTCTGTATAGGACTTTCTTTTGACTTGAAGCAATCCCTTCATTTCTTTTTACTGAAAAGAACTGGTACCAATAGGTCACATCTGTATGTCTCCAACTCCGATTACCTTCTGTAACTTTTATGCATGGACAATTTGCACCTGAAGAATTTTCAGAATCAATAACGCTACAATTCCTGCTAAACACAATGATAAAATTCCTGGACCACACAGGGAGACCCTGCCCGTGAACAGGCAAAGGAAATACAGAGCCCTTGGTTTCTCCAACGCTAATCAAATTCAAGGCAGTGCAATACTATTCGTGAGGCAAAGACCCCATGCACGTAGTTCCCGTGCTCCGAGTGCAGCTGCTTCCCCTGGTAGTGGTGAGGAGAGACAGTGACAGGCACGTTCCAGGCATTCCACCGCGCGAGAAAAGCGACCCAAAGAAAGACGCTCACCTGAGCAGCACCGCAGCTTCCCACAAATAGAAGCCCGAGACAGCGGCGCGGAGGTACCTCAGCCTTGCCATGCTGCTCGGAGCAGCCGAGGAGCCCTGCAGCGCCCGTGTCCGCGGCATCGACGCGGCGAGCACGGCCGCGGCGGGCGGCGCTCCGGGACCCTGGAGAGCTCCGGCGGCCCCGCGCCTGCCGCCCGCCTAGCACCCGGCGGCGCTCCGCGCCCTCCTGCTGGGCCCCGCCGCGCCGGCCCAGCCGCTCCGCATGGCAGCCGAGCAGGAGCCTAATCCCAGGAGCGTCGGTGGCGCCGAGCCTCGGCGGCGGCGGGACCCCGACTCCCCGCCCGCCTGCCCCCGGCTCCTGCCAGCAGCCGGCGCCCCGCCGCCGGTCGCATCCTGGGTGCAGGGGGCGCCGCGGACCCGGCGGCAGTGGGGGGGGCGGGAGCGGGGTGGGGGCCGGCCCTCGTCCTCCCCCCCACTGAGCACGCCGCCGGCGTGGATGCCAACTGGGAAGGAGCGGGTACGGCGGCGGGGAGGGAAACCTGCGGGGGTCTACCTGGAAGGGGAGATGGCCTCGCCGTAGGCTGGGGCTGCTGGCTGTGCTCGGAACAGCCCCTGCCCCATTGCGTTCCGTCCTGTGGGTTGTGGAGTGACGTCTACACGGGGGAGCTGAGGGGAGTTCACAGAGCCTTGAGTCCGTGAAAGGGCTGGGGAATTGTGTGTGTGGAGTACCCTGCTTTGCCTGCTGAGATAGCGGTATGCTTTTTCCTATGAAATTAATGGGGGAAAGCCTTTCGTATTCTTCTATTTTACAAGTACAGTGCCAATGGACATGGGAAAAATATTATCCTATTCCATTCATTAGTAAAGAGAGACAATCTAGTAACATACAGCAGTCTTATAGTCAAATCCATAGAAATTCAGTTTTAAAGTCAGGGGCTGCTTGCATTAGAAAAGGATAAAGATTTATGAGCTGATATTGATAAAAATTGAGGAAATCTGTATGGTTTGTACATGAAGGAAGATGAAAGATGTATCAGGAAGGCTATACCTGTAAGGGGACAGATAAGGAAAGTATGCTTGAGAGTGTAGATTGGGAATACTCTAAGAGGTTTTTTAATAAGAAGCCTTTGAAGACCTACACATAACATTCGAGAACCAGTGGAAGGAGAAATCTAGGAACAGTTTAGGGACAGTTCTCTGCATATGTGAAATGTATGTGGCAGGGCATAATCTCTTTGTCTGCCTAAATGTAATCCACTGGCTTGTTTTTCCTACAGTTACTGATTAGTAACTAGACAGCAGCCCAACTACTTGTGCAGCTCCACTACCTGCACAGCTTAATTGGTAACCACATGATTGTCTCAGGCCAGAGTCTTATTTAAACCATGAGAAAGCCATAGGAAGCTCAAGTGCTGAAGAAGGGGTGTGATGTAGAATAAAAGCTAAGGTTCAACAAGATTGGACACAAGAAGCAGAGTGAAAGAAATTGAAATCTGACGGAAATATAATAAATTCATTACAGAAGATGGAAATACAAAGTGAAATATAGAACAATATTTTTACATAGAATAGGAAAAACATATATAAAAAGATGAGTAAAGGTCATGAAGTAAAATAAGAAACAGAGTGGGCTTATTTTTTGTTTGCTTGGGGTGGGGGATTTGCATTCCTTATATATAAGGTTAGAGTGTATGCTAGATACAGAATTTTTTCATCAAAAATCTTTAGAGAGGAATATTGTCATTTTTGCTTCAGAAAAATAATCCTAAAAGTAGTTTTCAACTCAGTTCTTAATTTAGGTTTTCTATTTTCCCTATATCCTTAGTTTTCCTTAAAGCTGTTCAAGCAGACATCACTAAATTATAGCTCTTACTTCCTTTTTAGATCCAGTTTGGCTTTCTTTGTTGATGCCTATCAAGTGAATGGCTAAGGAAGATAATGGAATTTCTCTAATCCATGTCCTTTGTTCCTGGAGCTTTTTTCAAGTAGTGGTTACATAATCTTTGTATTCAGTACTCTTTTAAGTTTCTAGATCCACTTTGCAAAAAGTTTTTGTTCTTGCTCTTACCCTTGTATTGATGACAACAGCAGTCGTGAGAAGAAGCTGTTCAAACCCTTGAGAGTAGCGATCAAAATAAAGAATGCCTCTACTTGTTCAAGGACAGCCTGTCAAAGTATGTGCTCTACAGAATCAGCTTAGAGTACTTTGTGTGTTCAGAGCAGTTGATTCTTATCTTTCCTTTTTGATAAGTATTTAGTCAGGTTGCTCCTCAAGGCCGTTTGTGCTTGTGTACTTCAACAGTGAATTGATTTTACATTTCAGTCATTTGCTCTGATGCTTTTACTGATGATGCAAGCAGTTCATACTACCCACATGGATTCTCCAGTTCGCCAGCAAGAGCAGTTCTATGAATTATAAATACAGGCCATACTTCAGATATGTCAAGTTCAAACTTCTTGAAATCTGAGGGAAAAACGCACACTTGTGCTGTAAGTAACAACTTTTCTGTCCTATCTTTTTGTTCTAAACACAAACATTGTCTTCAAGCATTTGAAAATTACCATAAAAGTAGGTAAAAGTAGTGCTGAATAATAAAATACTCACGAATGCATTCAAATAGTTATCTGTAGCTTATTAAAAGTTCCTGTTCAACAAAACACTCAAGTGCATAGTATTGGCTTCAATGATATTAACAGTCAAGAAGCATATTCTGATTTTAATCAGAAGCATGACAAAATATTATTTAATTTTTTAAAGTGTTTTAATTCACTATTGTTTTAATGACCATCTTTTTATTCCTTCCATATTACTACTGGAAAATTTGCCTACTGTTATACAAAGCAGAATACATGGCTATGTACAGTCTAGAAGATTTTAATAATATCTCTTGATACTTCTGTTGGATATGAAAGACTGAAACGTTTGAACACTGATTTTAAAAATAGCGTGACCATGATATTATGCTATCTCCAATGCTAATATTATTCATTTCCAGCTGCCTCATATATCTGGATAACAATGTCATAAAATATTGTTCTTAGTTCACAATGTTTTATCTGGTGCGCATATGCCATATATTTATAAAACTGAGCTCTGTAATTTACTTTCAGTAGTACTGGAAGTTAATTAAGTACATTCTTTATAAATGGAAACCACTAGTATGTCAAAATGAAAAATTTTCACCAAAACATGTTAATTCACTGTGATCCTCCTCATAATCAGCAACATGTATAGTGGCCACTCTTTCTCTGGTGCAACCAGTATTTAGGTATGTTTAAAGAAAAGCTTTTTGCATTTATGAGCTTGAGATGTGTTCAAAAATGGTAGCCAGGAAGTCAGTGATGATTTAATGATGTTGGATATAAATGACTCTGATGTGTATCATAATAGCAGATTATTTGTTTTTTTGTTTGTTTGTTTGTTTTTGCCTAGAAAGTGGGGATACTTGAAAAACTTTGTATATTTGGACTTAACAAGACATAATCATAAGTCAAATTTGTAGAATAATTTGCTTTAATAACATTCAATTTATACAACTGAATGCAAGATCACACAACTGTTCAACAATAATCATACGGAGAAACTGATGTGCAGGTGTAGATTGAGGGATAACTGAATGTACTTTTTTGGTGGGACAGAGTCATTGTGGAATATTAAGACAAATTAGTTGTAGCAGTATTCATCAGAAATTGTTATCATCACTGGAGTTTGCCCATTTCTGGAATATGTTATAGTTCATTAAGTCTAAATAATCATTCTGTAAGAAGGATGCTGACAAACTTGAAAGGTTTCTGAAAAGAGCTAAAAGAATACTACAATTTGGAATACATTTCTTACGTAAGATTAAAGCAGTTCAGCCTGTTTAAACGAGAAAGGTTGAGAGGCACTTTATACACCTGTATAATGGAAAAAAAGATTGTGAGTTGAAGGTAATTCTTTAAGCAAGTAGAGATGGCAAATTAGCAAGACTTGAAACTGACACAATATGAATTCAGAATAATAATTTAAAAAAATATCACTTTGGAGTAAATAAAAGCTTGAAACAGCTAAAGAAGCAGAGCTGATCACCATTTAGTCTTTAAATCTGGGTCAACTGTAAATTCTGGATTTGATCCAGAAGCCACTGAGTAAAATTCAGGAGTTCAAACTACATGATGGTTTCACTCTTAAAACATGACTCTATAAAACCACAATGTTTTGTCATGACATATTCAGCTAAAAACTTAGAGATACTTATGTTCTTACAAAAGTGATAAATTGACCTTATAAACATTGAATTGCTTCTGAAGTGGCAACACTGAAAGAGAAATATATCATAACAGTAAGGTATATAGTTCTTGTGTGTAGTCTTTATCAGACTTGTATTGCCAGTTTGTACATTCCAACGTTTTAAGAAGGTGTTATGATGGGATATGACATCACTGTTGTTTTAGATCCTGGTTTTACAGAGACATGTTTGATTATGTTAATTAATCTGGCTTTCTCAGTACACAGGATTCCCCAGGATGTAACTCATTCAACTGTGAAACCCCAGAGGCTTTGACCTATTATTAAACATAAAACTACAAATAGAACAGTGTTTGTTGTTGTTGTTCTTGTGTTTGTGATAACCACAACCCTAAAACAGAAAGGACAGCCTTAAACTACAGTAGTAATTGTCACTAAGAAGAAACACAGTTGTTTGCTCTACCTCAATGAGTATCAAAAGACTTAGCAACACATTCCACTCTCTGAAAATAAAGTGGAGAGTATACATAGGAGCATTTGCCAGTTTTCTCTGTGAGAAATATAGGTGTTCACCACAAGGCTGTAACATAACATTCTTCAAGGTGTCTTAGCTCAAGAGCCAGTCTTAGACTAACTAAACTGAGCCAAATTTTTAGACTGTTTTGCTTAACTATTGGCTGTTGCATTTATCTTCTTGATACATGTGAAGAAATTGTTACTTAATTGTTCATTGAACAAATATATTAATTAATATAAATAATCAAAGATAAAATCAGGTAATTTTTCTTCTCAAACACCTTCCATCTTAAGCACTAATTCTCTGGTGCAGATGGAGTTGCCCAGATCCATTGACAACTGATGTTCCTCCGTCCATCATGTTCTTTAGATCTGTGCTACATGATACTAGAATCTAATCTTGGAGGGAATAATAGTAGCAACAGAGGTTAAAATGCAAATAGATGGTCTATGTTTTACATTCACTACTGGAGCTCACCCACTGTTAAAGAGTGGTACATTTTAGGGTAATAATGTATCAAATGTACATATCAAATGCATGCACAGCAGAATGTGGAAAATCAGCACTTGGAGAACAGACAGGAAGCCGCAAGCAAAAAGCCCACATTCTTGTAATTAACATGTACATATGTAAAAATACTACTCTGAAATTGTCTGATATCTAAATACAGCATTATTATTACATATCAGTTACTGTGATTAAAACATTGTCACAACAAACGTGCATATGTATGCATTGTATATGCAGACGACTAAGCAAGGTTATATACAGAATGCAAATGTGTATTCCACAGGCACCACTGAAAAAAATACTGAGGAAGAGCTGAAATGTTTATATTCACCATAGTGTGCTAGAGCAGAATCTGATCTTTTCTTTGTGTGCTTATAAACACAGAATTTCTGTAAGATAACAGTAAGTGGAAAATGAGCATTTTCTTTTTGTTTTCCAAAAAGAACAGAACAGTGACCTGAAAAGGGACAGAAGTGTCTGTGAATTGTTATGCAGAGAGTCCTGTCAAAATCAGGAAGATTTTAAAATAAATTTTATACTTTGTTATTAGTTCCATTTATCAATCAAGGTTTCAATCCCTTGAATACCATGTTTTGCTCAAAGCAAGTAAGCTGTTCTGCTGGAGTCAGCCTTATTAGTATTTTGGTGGTTCAAGCCTCAGGGGAGAGTGCCTACTAGGAAGTGAGTGCTCTTTTTTTTTCTAGGTAATTACTCATTGTGATCATAGCAGGATAATGCTTAAATATCCAGAGTGGCATGCCATTTTCCCAACATGAAATTTTAAGTTTTTTCCATCTTTTGAGTGCTATATTTTTTTACTTGTGGGATAGCGTACAAATAATGACCTTTGAGAAGAAAATCACATTTACATAAATTAATTTGCATAGATTTTGATGCTAAATATATCACTGCTTGCATGACCAAAACATAGTTTTGTTTAAGAGCATTTTAATGAAAACATTTTCAGTATTTTAATTGAAAACATCTATGGGCCTTTCTATTCTAATGATGACACCTCAGACTTTTGTAGTTGAGGCTGCATCAGTATTTGTGCTTGAAAGCATAGATTAGATATGACATTTTCAAAATTTGCTAGTATTGGACTACCTGTGTTCCTACTGGAATATTTTAAATTGAAGTTTAAAAAAATCTCTCCAAATAAGCATGTCTCTGCCCAGAAACAAACAGTAAAGTTATGGTGATAGCAGGCATGCATGAAATAACAAGAGTCAAACCTGAGACCCCAGATTTTCTCAACCTGACACACTTTACATGAGTTTTCTCACTCTCCTTTAGAGAGCATACAGATTTTTGCAGCACATTCCGGAAACTAACAAACACAGGCTCTTAGGAAGAGAGTGATTTCTGCATAGACCAAAGAGGAAAATCACCTGCTACCTGTTCTTTCTTAGTTCCTATGTCTCTACTGATTGTACCTGCAATGTCTAGCATGAAGACAGAGAAAGGACATAAATCTATTAAGATAATTATGAGGTATCCACACTCTCAATGACTCATTGAATTCCTGTATTATTTACTTAATTTGCAGATTAATTAATTATGATGATCTGTGAAATGATTCTGATATATAAGACCAGGGGTAGCTTAGTTTGGTAACAGGCTGTTACTGTATAAACTCTTCTATTCAAAACTGGTTTTCAGGGCTGTGATTGAAAACAAAACTGTTTTCATCCACTTTTTCCTGAATAGCTCTTCCCAAACTCATTTTAACATCTAGTAGTTATTTCAACTGATTAATTTGATGGAAAATACATGTTTATTATGATAAGTGATTACATAATATTATTTTAAAGTACACTACATTTTGTATGGAATGAGTAGTTGACAACATGTTTTGATTTGTCTGTAAGGTCTTGGACCACTGGATTGTTTGCACGGAAGGGTAATTGTCCATTTCTCTGACCTCACCTCTTTACCAAACTACGCAAGAATTCTGCACTTGGAAGCTCTTTCAAGAATTGCAATAAATATTATCCCCAAATTTAAAAACAGAACAAGGTGGAATCGTACTTTATTCTACTCTATAATAACTGATCTATTAGCCATTTCCATTTTGTGCAGAATATGATTTACAATAATTTAAGAAAAGGGACTTAATAAGAAAAATGATGCAGACATTGTATTGCTATAACACATCCTAATCTACATTCCTTCTACCATTAGTGCCTAAATACCTTAGGATTTTGGAAAATGTATTCATGTGAGCAATCCTGTATGGGTAAATTGTGAAATGAATCTTCATTAAACTTGCTGAAGTGTTTTTACAAAGGAACTTTGGAGTACCAGTAAAAAAAATTCTCAAAGAAAGATGCATGTCCCTCAGATTTGCTGCAGAGTGGGTCTGGAAAAAGGAATCAGAAAGAAAACTGGACTTAAGAAGCAGTTCCACTTTTACTGTTTTTCAATCCTTGTAAACCCAGCCTTTAATCCCATAATACAGTAGCTTGCCATAAACTGTAAGATCTCTTATAGCTCACAAGATTTTGAACCTGTTCATGTTCTAAGTCAGAGATAATTACTTTCAGTTTAGTGATCCCAGATAATTTCTTCCATTTCTTTCTTTTCTAAAGCAAAAAGTAAAGTAAATATCAGGGGGAAGTTTTTCGCTGAGAGGGTGGTGAACTCTCAAACGGACCTTAAAATTTGTAACCTCCATTATTGTGCAAATATTTCTATTTCCAGTGTAACTCAATGTCATAAAACCAGTAAGAGATTTACTGTGTTATTCTAGAAAAATGTTTAATATTTCCATGTGGTGGGACAAGTTCCAGCTGGCTGATGGAATGATTCAGAGATGAAGGCGCATCTTAACAAGGTTCAGAGGAAAAGGTGCAATGCAGAAGGAACAAAATCAATATATGTCAGCAAAATCTAGTTTTTGCAAAAAATGAACAGTTGTTCTTAATGTGAATCTGTGGTTGTCAGGGAGAAAGATTTGAAGCATCAAAGTCAATCATGCATGCTATTTCAAAATTACACATGTAATAGCAAGCAACTTCTCATAAATCATTCTAATCTCTGGCATCAGGTCTTTAAGGTACAGGATTGCAACAGTATTAGCAAAAGATTCAAAATTTTCCATTGCAACCTACATGTTTTAAAATTACCAACTTTTCTTGTAACGGTGGTCTTTGTATAGCCATAGAGTGGCATAATTCGTGGGTGGAATTAATTACCACACATTGTTATTATTTATTAATTTTACAATTAATTACTAAATGTGATCAGTGCATTAAAAGCTGGAAAATTAACACAGCATTTAAATGTGAATGATGAGCCATGTCTAAAGTTATCTTATCCTAATTTATCTTATGTTTATCCTAGCCTCCACTCAATTATTTTCATAGAGTGCTTTCAGTAATCTTCTCTATGACAGGCAAAACACTGTCTGGGACAGAGAGGAGGAATGCCGCATGAATTTGCAGACAAAATGGTCCAGGGAGCAATAAAATGAAAGGAGATTTTGACACTACTTACGATTCTACATATTTCATTGTAGATACTTGAGCCAATGTTAAATAAATTGGTAACCATAATATGCTATTGCAGTGCTTTGCCTTGGCCTAATTAGTCATGTGGGAAGGTAGTGGGAAGGGAATGGGATATACATCTGTTTGCACAATGCTAATTCCTTGACTTAACGAGGTCCTGTGAGTACTGTGAAGCTGAACACAAGTCTGGAAGTTAAATTCTGAGACATTAGGCTTAGTCCACAGCTATTTCAGGCGATCACACTGTGGAAAGTGATCTACAGTGAAATTATCTAACCCTTTTTCTGTCACTGCTCTGAGAAGGGTAGTACCTCTTCTTAGAGATGTAGTATCTTATAGCTTTGACAGTAAGAATATTTTTTTTTCTAGTTTCCAACCCTGATCTACTCTCGCTAAGTTTAAATGCACACACAGTTTTCTGGTTGACTGGTTAGTTTTTGTTCTTTCCTAACAAAATTATTCTTTTACTTTATGTTTACCTCAGAAAATACATTTACCAAATGAACTGAGCTCTCTCAGTCTTCTGAGTACTTTTTCTCACTTTTTTTTTTTTTTTTTAAGTTTGAATTTATCTTTCTCAAAACTAAATGATGAGAATATAATGGAGTATTCTGAATAAGGTCAGTTCAGGACTTTATACGATAGTACTAATATTTTTCCTTAAGAAAGAAAAAAAGAAAGAGTTCCCAATGGATGGGGAGAAAAAAAAAAAAGAGAATATGTTCTGGACAAATACAGATAAATTTGGAATCAAATAAAAGAACATAAATAGAAATATCCCTGTTCTTAGGCTTTGGATTGTATTTTTAGATTTCATTTTTAGGTGCCATGCTTGTCTTGGTCCTTCATTTATGTTCTTCTGAGCTCATGAAATCTACAAGGTTCAATGGCTTTTAAATGTACTGTAGTGATCAGCAAATAATGAAGGTCCTTGTCTACTTACAAAACTCTAGGTCTAGATTTATAGCTATTCTATTCTGTTTAATGTCAGTTTTAGTGTCAATATAACTCCTCTACCAAGTTTCTGAATGCAAGCTTTTCTAAAGCAAGACAGCCAAACCTCCTTTGCCTGTCCCTGATCTGCCTGGACTAGTATCAGGAAAAACACACTTAGCATAGAACTGAGAGACACTTTTACATTGCTTTAGATGTTAGTTGCTGTTCTGGTCTACTAAAAAACATCTCAAACGTGAGAACATGTATCGCTGCTGCTACAGTTTAATAAGGTTGTCAGCAGAAGAAAATGGAGTAGGTGTGCAAAAAAGATGGCTACTGTTTCTTTCAGTGCCTTTTCCAAATTAAAGTGAAGGCAGCTGAGCTACATAACAACTTTCTCTACCCTTAGCATTCCAATTACTTTAAGATTCATTAATTAATGATAATTTATTTGTTGTATTTCAAATAATTTAGAACTCTGAGTAGGTAAGGAGTAAAATGTCAGGCCTCTCAATGAGTGACACAAAAGGTGTGTCTCCGTAGATTTTTTTCAGGGCTGTAGCTACACCAATGGGTTTTAATGCCCCTGATGCAGCCTCATCTTGGGGCTCCATCCACATTCAGCATCAGAAGGGATATAAGACTGCTATCATCTTTTCTCTTATTTCTGTCTTTTACATAGTAAATTTGTAAGCCAACTCACAGTGTCGATGACTTTCTTACTGAGATCCCCAAATCTCCTTGATTCAAAGCAACCCTGCATGTGAGCCTGGGAACCCCATTTAAGTTCAGGACTGAGGCTTCAATTCCGGTGTGAGGTACTTGGTAGGTCTGCTAGTCTCCAGAATTGTCTCCTGCTGCTACTGGCTGGATCTGAGTCATAGCTTTCTTCCCATCCCCTCCTTGCTGGATACTCCCCTGGACATGTTTCACCATTTCCTATGTTTGATGCTTTGCTGTATGCATTGCTTGAAACCTGTAAGCTTCTAAGAAGACGAAAAGCCTCTGAAAGAATACATTCAAAAGTGAAAATAAAGAACTTCTGTTCTTATAAGGTAGAACTTCACACTTACTTTGATCCTACAAAAGGCCAGACTGTGAAGACTGAGCATGGCTGCATTCATCTCACTGTATCCACATCCATATTTCGATGACTTTTAAAAAAAAGTGCTGGCATTGGCAGCTCTCAGAGAATATATTCTCGCTTGGCTTTTTTCCTCTCAAGTCATCTTCAATAGTATAGAAGTGTGTCTAGTTTTCAGAACTGAAATTATTAAGCAACTTGATATGCCAGACTGAATTTAATAGTATTTTAGGATCTAGTTTTTATTTCAATACTAAAAAATACATATTAATGTTGAAATATGTAGCATAAAAATGAGCTTATGTAGATAATTCTTGTTTTATATGTTGATTTCATACAAACATACACCACCACAGTTTATTGGGGATGAATACTACTTTCCTAAACTTTAGTAAAAATCATGTCAAAATAAAAATAAAGTTTAGGATGCTCAAAAAAAACATGCTTGGAATTCATAAACATTCTAAAGTAAAAAAGTATTTAATTACAATACAATAGGAATTTTGAGAAATACATCTGATTATAAAAAAATCTTCCAGTAGAGCCAGTTCTGAGAGTGAAGAGGGGAAGATTCCTTAAGCTAACATTCTCTAACCATAAGTCCCCTCCACTCTGCTATAATTCAAACTCAAGACTCAGGCTCCTATAACTAGAGGTGGTGTCAGATATTCAGCAGGTAAATTAATTTACTCAATCTATTTTAACAAAGTAACTACAAAAAGCTGGGCCTAGGTACTGGCTCCTTTTTTCTTTTTTCTTTTTTTTTTACTTCAGGGAAAAAAAAAAAGATTAGGTATGCTTTTCCAGTGCCTTAACATGCTGAAGAAGTACAGCTACTTGAAAAGAATCATTGAATATTCCAAGATGGAAATGACCCACAGGGATCATGGAGTCCAAGCCCTGGCTCCACACAGGGCCACCCAAAATTCAAACCCTATTTCTGTGAGCGTTATCCAAATGCTTGGGGCCGTGCCCATGGCCCTCTCGGGCAGAACCTTTCTCTAATCCCACTGATACAGCTCTGTTCCATTCCCTCTGACCCTGTCACTATCACCAGAGCAGAGACCAGCACTGCTCCTCCACTCCCCTTGTAAGCTTTTTTTTGTTTTCAAAATGTTTTTGATTATAAGCTGCTATTTGTTCCCCATTAATGTGGTTCTTTGAAGTTGAAAATGAGACAGCTTTCTTTTTAGGTTTTCTTTTTCTCTTACAAGTAACACTGGAATACAGGGACCCATCGAGTTTAGCAATGATGCTTTTACATTAGTGAACCTCAGTAAGCTGTTTCTTTGTAGCATTATTCTCTGGAAAAATCCAGGTGTCTTGAAATTTACAAAATCTCATTCAAGATTTGGGTTCTAGGGAACTTGTTCAGCTGCTCTGTAGATGTGCTGGTGTTCTACTTGTGTATAAAGGGTTTGGAGGAAGGCTCTGCTTTCCTGGTATCAGAATACAGGAACTCTATTGATGACCAGACATAAAATGATCTGAAATGTGTTGACTAAAACTGGGGCTGTGTGTGTGCCTCTGCCTTACAACAGCTTGACAGTGGGAGAAGTTTATTTCACTATTTGACCCCAGGATATCTTTTATAAGCTGTACTTCTGACTTTCTGTTTAGCTTCCATTCATTTGTAGTAAATTACTTTATAAGGGGAGGGGACTAAGGAAAGCCTCAAGAGAGTTCTGTGCAGTCTTTTTTTTTTGCTTAATTGATAAATTTAATGCAACTGTTTGGTAGCCTTTATAATTAGGCTTTTCTTAACCTCATCATTCTTTGGAGAGATAAAGGAAACAGTGCACTTATATCTGAATGGGATATAATTTCAAAAATTTATGGAACTCTTAAGACCTTAAACTTTCAGGTAACGTTACAACAGCGTAAGGGACATTTTGCACAAGGAGTACTTGATTTTACAAAGTGGGAAAAAATAAGATCCGCTTTGTTCTGCTCTGTTACAGAATAAGCATGATCTTCTGAGGCTCACTTCTCTATGGGCTGGTACATGGAGGTGGTGGGGTTTCTTCAACATTTGCATTTAAAACAGAAATGCATATAGTACATAGTTTTTAGAATATTAAGCATTAGATTACAAATATTTGATGCTTTAAATTTGTTAAGCATGCACTTTAAAACAATCCTTTTGCAAAAATGTAGTTTTGAAGTTCAGTTCAGTGCCTAAGTGATTGTTTATATGCATTTACAGAACTCTTTATCTACTGACAAGAAACAATCTGCTTATTATTTAAAACTCTGGGAAGACAGCTATTGATTTTCATGATTGTCCTCCTGATCTGATCAGTGATTCTGATAGCTTTGCAGTGCTGTCTCCAACTATCCATGTCCAATAAGTAATCTTTGGCTCAGTCATATGAACACTTGATGGTAATACTTTTAGAGGAAAGACAAAAGAAAAGTCTTGTCCATTTAGCACATTGCTATAGTGTCTTACAGTAGAGATCTATATGTCCCTGAAGCTGAATTTAGGTTTTTATTTTTTAAAAGACAATTTAGTAAGTACCAAATTGGAGGTATTTTTTGCAGTAATGGCCTTCTATCGGAACTGCAAAATAGTTCTTATTCAGTGCATCTTGTTCCATCCTTCAAGATGTGATTTCATACGTATTCATTTGCGTAGGAGTCATGGGTTATAATTTAAGTCATTAACCAATAAGGTAATTAAATAGCAAGTTTACTTTTTTATTTTTTTAGAAGGCACATACTTAAGTGTTAACTGATGCTTATAGCTTGTATATCCTGGTAAAGAAAGTGTAAGTGACGAGATGCTTGTTTCCCCTCCAAATGCTCTGTAACCAAGGGCTTTTATCTCATTTCATTTCCAGGCTATTCTTCATTGTTAAAGTAAATAGATAAAAGAATCCTGTACAGTTAGAGGAGAAATTTAAAAATGCCTCTCCTCATGAGATGGTATTTCCTTTCCGCTCATCCAGTACAGCAGTTGTTTAGCTCCTGGACAATCCATTTGTAGAAAATCTGAACTCTACATTACCAGACACTTCAGAAGAGGTCAGTGTGACCCACAGACACTCTGCAGTAGTAAGTTGCAGTGATTGTGCTGCTTTGGACGGTAGACAAAGTGTAAGCAAAGCAGAGATGTTACAGACAGCTTGTGCTGTGTCACTAGACTTAGTTTCTTTTCTGTTTTATTAAAAATTATATGAACCTGTGTCATGGTTTTATGATTTTCGGTTATTGGTACTCCACATCATAACATCATGTAGTGAATGTACCTGGTTCTCAGAAGAGAAGGACTACTACAGTCCCCACGGTACTTTGCTCCTCTGTTCCCATTTTCCAGCCAGAGGGAAAAGATAAAAGCTCACAGTATAAAAACTTGCAGATCACGAGACCTCGTCCCTTTTTCCGCTGTCTCTCGTCTTGGCAGCACCTCGCTCTTCAGCCGTCTTATCGTCGGTAGTAGAGTAAGGCCTACCTTGATTTTGAGACATTCTCTGTATTGGATTTATCAGCTTAAATTGTAATTATATTGTACTATAGTGTGTTGTTTTGCATTCCGATATCTTATTTAGTAAATTAGTTTGTTTCTCCTCAGATTGTTGCCGCTGTTCTTTGCTCTCAGGGCCATCTCCCTACGCTTTTCCCCTTTCCCCTTTTCCCGGGACGTGGGCCCGTGGGTCCCCTGTCCCCTTCGTCACGGAATTGGGCCTAACGCCCGTAAACCGTTGACAACCTGAACCAGAAATGTATACTTGTATTTTGGATGCACCTTCTTAAATACACTTATATGTATGCTTAGATACTGTGTAGCTTAAATGCTATCTCAAATATGGTTTAAAAACAAACCAAATACTTAATTCTGAGTTAATGATTGATCATATCCATAACATATTTTCAGACATTTTTCTACCAATCCAGAATTCACCTTCAGCAAGTTTGCTGATCATACGAAGGTGGGAGGAGTGGCAGACACACCAGAAGCCTTTGCTGTTATTCAGCAAAACCTGGACAGGCTGGAGTGTTGGGCAGAGAGGATCCTGATGAGGTTAAACAAGAGCAAGTGTAGAGTCTTGCACCTGGGGAGGAATAACCATATGCATCAGTGCAGGTTAGGGGCTGACCTGATGGAGAGGAGCTCTGCGGAGAAAGACCTGGATGTCTTGGTGGACAACAAGTTGGCCATGGGTCAACTATGTCACTGTGGCCAAGAAAGCCAGTGGGGTGCATTAAAAAGGATATCACCAGGAGGTCAAAGGAGGTGATCATCTCCCTCTACACTGTCCTGGTGAGGTCACATCTGGAGTACTGTGAAAAATTCTGGGCTCCTCCGTTCAAGAAAGACGGGGAGCTTCTAGTGAGAGTCCAAAGGAAGGCCACAAAGATGATGAGGGGCCTAGAGCATCTCCCTTGTGAGGAAAGGCTGAGAGACCTGGGACTGTTCACCCAAGAGAAGAGAACACCGGAGGGATCCTATCAATGTTTATAAATATCTAATGGGCAGGTGTCAAGTGGGTGGGGGCCAAGTTATTTTCAGTGGTGTCCAGTGACAGGACAAATGCCAATGGATACAAACTGGAACACAGGAAGTTCCATACGAACATCAGGAGGAAAAACATCTTTACTGTGAGAGAGACAAAGCAGTGGAACAGGCCACCCATATAGGTTGTGTATTCTCTTTCTCTGGAGATATTCAAAGTCCATCTGGATGCTGTTCTATGTAACCCACTCTAGGGACCTTTTTTTAGCAAGAAGTTGGACTAGATGGTCCCTTCCAACTCCTTCAATTCTGTGATTCTGTGAAATATGCCTGTAATTCTCCTGGGCATAAGATCTTGGAACAGATGGATCAAGTTCAGATCTCTTATTTATTGGTCTATATGCAAAACTGATGTTAAGAGTGATTCACACTTTTAATTTGGAGAAGTGACAGTGCAGAGCTCAAACAGCCTGTGACCTGTTCTTTAGAATAAGCAAAGTTGGATGAAAAATTGTAATAGCAATGTCAGTAACACTGCACTACAAATGTAGCATGTCAGTTCACCAATTAGAATTACTAGGAATATGAGGCCTATTACCAAGGGAACTTGGAGGCAGTAATGGTAAAAAGTAAATTAAGCTGTTGTGCATTTCCTGGGCCTCAGTAGAGTTGGAATACAGTCTTCATGAATACAAATTGAAACCAATTCTGTCAGCAGTTCTTTTCTTGCCTCAATCCCTATGGCACTGATTCCCACCCCTTTTAAGGAAATGTCTGAAATACTAAAATCAGCAAAGGAGCTGGATTTTATTCCTTGAAAGAAAATGTCTGCATATCCTTTGGATATAGAAATACTCCCTAATGTATATAAGAAGCATATAGAGAATTTCAAAATCTATCATATCGCAGAACTGCTTTATTCTTTTCAAGTTCTAATGTGGGGGTAGAATAATTCCTTTCTCTTGTCTGATTCTTTGCATAGTTGAATGGCTGCATATAAGTCAGATCAGTCAAGTTTACTGACAACCCCAATAATGGATGTAAAGAAAAAATCACGTTTGTGAGATATTTGTAATGTACAGGTTTTTAAACTAAATTTGACAAGCTGGAAATATTACTTGTTTTTTCTTGAATGTCTAGATCCTTCTGCTAAAGAAAGATCTAAAATAATTTTGTTGTATAGAAATCTTTTAGTAGCATTATACATTTTTACAAAAGTTATTAAGAACACCTTGTCTGAAGATAAATTAATAAAATTCATTTAAGGAAAAGATGACCACTACCTCAGCTTTATTTGAGCAGAATTTGGCAGCGGTAGTAACAGACAAATTTTCAGGAGCATTGCTTGAACAACTGGAGAAAATCAGGATTAAGTGCGGAGTTCATAAAGAAGTGGTAATATATGTTAACTATAATATAAATCCCAAAATGCTTGTGTTAACTTCTTAGAAACAACTCATTCTTGTATTTCCTCAGGCACAGTAAATTGTTTCCTTGTTTTACAGTCTAATTCAGTATCTTGAAAGAATCATCAGTGATTAGAGCATACTCCAATGTTACCAAAATGTGTATATCTCAGACATTTCTTAAAAATCAGATGTAAGCATTTCCCATGTTCTGAATATCTGAACAATCATTCTATCAACAATACAGGCTTCAACTATGATGATTATTTTTCTTTCAATGATAAAACACCAGACAAAGATTTTTCTGTAGTTTTGTTACTGGTGCAGAGAAAGGACAAAAGCTTTAGAAATATATTTAGACTTACCTGTCACTTATGATTTTACTGTATTTATATTGTATTTAATATTGTATTTAAAACTGATGAAAGATGAGATCAAGCAGTATATTTTGAAGAGAGTTTCAATTCCATATAATCAGCATTCACAGTACTCTTTCTTGAAGGTAGCACATTTTGGCTTATTCTTGCAGAAAAATGTTTTCTAATTATCATGCATTTCTATATACCTGTGGGAGCCTGCTTTAAATAAATGAAGGTCTTTAGGTGAAACAAGTATAAAATGGAAAAAGTTTGGGTTATTAGAGTTGATAACAAAGGTACTTAATGGCTATAGGCAACCGCTAGCCACAAAATCCTTTATGGAAATGATGCGTATACAAATAACATCTGAAGCTAAATACAGTGCAGACATCTGGTAAAGTCCAGGGAGGGGAAACAAACTCCCCTTGGAAACCTTGAGACATTTGGAGTCTGGCAAAAACTGTTAGTGCTGAGCAATAAGCAAATTTCTTTAGATTTATGAACTGAACTGAATTTTTCCAGCAGTAACACAGGCAAAAGTCATATGTTTGAAACATTTCTCTGAAGTAAGTTATTCTCAAGAAGCATTGATGAGTGAGAGAGCAGCCAGTAAGATGCCTCAGTGTCCTCCAGTTTTTTTTTAACTCATGGTTCAACTTTATATTAAGATTTGGCCATTAGATGTAAATGTATCAAACTGTGTGAATGTCATTTCAATTTCTTAAATTTAATTACATTATAAATATTATATAATTGAAAATAACAATTATAAAAGAATCATTGCTCTATGTTGGAAAGAAGCAAATGGGAGGAATTTCAGCATGGTATGAATGCCCTAGCAATTATCTAGCAATTAGGGAAGCCTTTGCAATAATTTTGTCATACAGTGGCTCATGCTAACCATTTTCAGATATTGATGCTTATTGTCAGTGACTTCTGAAGGATTTGTGTTAATTGATATGTAGATAAATTTAGAGTAGTTTGTCTTTATCTTAGTAGAATATTTTCAAACCTTTTTCTTATGGCAACTTGTCAAGGTCAATTCTAATTTATGATCAGTAGCAACTGAAGTACCTTTCATGAGATTACTCATTTTCCAGACAATGAAACACACCACAACTTGTCAGTTGCATGTCAGCTTCATCTGTTTATGGAAAAGCTTGTACAATTTACCTAGCTGATTAGCTCTATGACTGGAACAGGTTGTGAGATCTTCAAAAGGACATGGGCATGATCGACATGCTCTAGGTTTCCCTGCTGGGGCAGGAGTTGGATCAGGTGGCCTCCAGAGGTCCCTGCCAACCTCAACCATTCTGTGATAGTCGAGATGAACCTGAGTAAAGCCTGAAGTCACCTTTCAAGGCCACCTATGAAATAAAGAAAAACAAAATTATTTAGCAATGAGAGAGTCCATAGGATTCATAATCAAGTCTTCAGATATTAAACCATTCATAATATAATTCAGCATTTAGGATTGATAATACTGTACCTCCAAAAATCCTGCTTCAGGTGTTATCTGTATAAATTATATTAAAACACTAAGAGCCATGTGAGTGGTAACTGAGATTGCCTTATAAATTTTAGAGTCCCTCAATCTAGTAAAAAGCTGTCAGCTATTTTTTGTATATTAATTGTGTAAATACTGAAGCAGTATTCATTTGTTGTGCAAATATATATGAAGAGACCCTTGAATTCATTCTCTTCTGACATGCTTCTGCATTTTCTTTCATTTGTACAATAAATAGAATATTAAAAGCTTTTTTAATGATTTGATTTTTTTTTAGCCAATAGTGGAAGTTTTCAATTTCGCATGAAGTTGCCAAAATTTCTTTAGTTTGGGAGGTAAGTATATAGCCTCATCATCCTGCCAAACTCTCTCAGCTGTCTTGAATTCTATTTAAAAGCAGAATATACTATAGGAGATGTCAGCAAGATCTCTAAAATCATCTTACAAGTATAAAACTGTAAAGGACTCGATATTAAAAGTATATTAAACGCTGATATTTAACACTAAGCTTAAATCTACACTTGTCTTCTCTAGCTTACAAATAGTGCTGGATGGTTTTCCAGATATTATTGAAATTCTTTATGGAAATTTATCTAAACTGTGTTCTTGCATAAAACAACTTAGGGCACCAAGTGAACATGAAACATGTGTCCCTTCTTTTGAAAAAGTGAAAAGACATGGAAAATAATTTTTTTCTGTATTTTTTTTCCTGGAAGTGTTCCTCCAAGGAGAAAAAGAAGCCAAATATTGACTATACTTTTCAGGTTTTGTACTGATGAATATATCTTTTATTTCTGATAAACATAAAAACAGCCTATTGATGAAATTCATAGGCATATGCACATGTTTCTAATTAAAATTTAGAAGAAAGAAACTTGAATTGACTTTGAATAATTTTAAGCTAATTTTCTTAGCTCTGTTGTCTACTGGATGCTATGTAGGAAAAATCTAATGGAAAAATTAAGCAACAATAAAAAAAAAATCATTTAATCTCAGAAAACTGTTCTTTGTATTGGGTTCTTTTTTGATATTATCTTCAAGCAGATAAGACATGACTACCAAAAAATTCTACTATTTTCACAAAACATCTTTACACAAAGGGGAAACAATGCTGTAGTTTTTTATGGCTTATTGCAGTAGAATTGCCAGATTACAGCCTGAACCAATGGTTGAGCACCAGGTGAGAAGGCATGGATAACCCAGGGAGCTCAGGTGCAAGAAATGCACATGAGTGATCAGAAAGGTTGGAGCCTGGATCCACCCCTCCTTAGCCTCATTTAAGGGTTAGCAGCTGAAGGAATAAAAGCTCTCTGAATAGAGATCATATTCTTCTTCTTGAGCTGTTACTGGTTGTTGAAAGGGGTGAGGCAATTTTTTTTTTTTTATCTGCTATTGCTTCATAATGCCTGCATCCTATAGAAAGGTCCTGTTATTGCTTTCTTTTGTTGTGTGCTTATGATATCTGTGAAGATAATTCTCAGTACAATAGAATTAACTTCTTAGCTGGGGGGATACAGGGAGGAAAATGCAAGTAAAAACTCAAATGTATTTGTTGTATTTTATTTTATATTCTCCAGGATGGTTTTTTTTTTTAATGCAAACTTTCATCTAAGGTTTGGAGAGACTTCTTCAGAGCATGTAAAAATTTATGTGTACTGACTCTCTGTGCGCTCAGGAACTTACGCACGTTAGAGATTGCAAGCATTTATCTGTTGTTATAGTTAATTCTAACAGAGTCCTGACATATGGTGTTGCGCTTGAGATTACTGACACCATGTTGCCTAACTGCCAGTTTTGAAGTAGTACAGGGAAAACTGCTAATGTGTTAGTGTTAAAGAGATGTAGAATCTCTTTAAATGGATGTGTTGTTATCTGACATGACTTCTTCAGTGTGTTCAACATGATGCCTGGTCAAGGATGGCGGCTGAACAATATCTACACTAAGTAGAAAACAAACCTTTCTAGCAATATGTGTGAATGAAGCCACCATTTCCCATGAACAGAGTAGTGGGATCAGACTTGTTTTTACGAAACACTTATGTATCGTGGGGGTGGTCAAACACTGAAATCAGATTTCTGGAGAGGTAGTTGATCCCCCTTGCCCATCAGTGTTCAAGAGGTATTTGGATAATGCCTTCACTAGTGTGCTTTGACTTTTAGCAAGCTATTTTCTAGCCCTGGAGCAGTCAGGCACTTGGATTAGAAGTTTGCTCCTAGCTGAACTGTTCTACTCTATTCTTTCAGTAGTAGTGTAGTAAATTCCTTTAAGGAGCAACTAACTATGATATCAAAGCTAGACATTTCTGAGGTGTGGGATTTGGACAAAGAGGCTGAACACCAGGTAGTATTAGGGACTGAAATAGTTCTTTAGAAGGCTAGCTGAAGAGCAGAAGAGTCTCCAAGAGAGATTTTCAATTTTTTTAAGTAAAAACTTAAGATTTGTCTCAGTAACAACTTTCAAAACGCTTTTTATGGCAAAAATGTTGCTTAGTAACCCATGAGCTTGATTCCAAGTGTTTAATTATTTTCTATTAGATTCTTCCTTTGTTTTATGTATTTCTCTTAGGTATTCCCACTGGAAAATTGCCTTGATGTAGAGTATGTCTTTATATTAGATAAGCATAAAGATGTTTCCTTATAGATTTAAAACAAGTTATATTAGAAATGTTAATGTATTTTCCTTTTACGCTGCTCTACAAATCAGGATACTTGCTTGTATAGACTTGTAATAGTGAGTTATTATCTGTTTGTTAGCTGTGATGGCTATTGTAGTTGCAGACAACTTTTGCATAGTATTCTTGTGTTATCCGGATGTTTATAGAGTGAAAAGAATCTTCTGAGATGTCAAGTTCAATGTCAGTGTTTCTGCAATACTTGGCCAGACTTTAAAGAAAACACGGTAAATCTAATTTTAGAGTAGAAATCTTGAGTTGATTTCTACAGCTCTGTGCTACAAAAATGTGAAACTCTGGAGTACAAAGTAAAATCCTCACCTGTGACTGGCTGATGTCCATGGGAGTTGAGTAGAATGGTGGCTACGTGTAATAACAGTACTGTGGAGTTCAGTTCTTAAGTATACCTGCAGCTTCTCCACAGGCAGCTGGTATTTGGAAGGTAGAACTGTTGTAACAAAGCGAGTAATAAAGTAAGTCCTGGGATAGCACACATGTTGCACTGTGCAACGGATGCTCTTCTGGCTGAGGTATGAATCAGTCCTAAAATTGTTGAATCTAACAGGTTTTCTATGCTCACATATTCATCATATTCTTGACCTGTGGAAAAATTCAACTGGGAAAGGAGATAAGAATGTGAATTTGCTGTGTTCGTATATTAGCTAATATGGTTTAATAACAGTAAGATGAATATTAGAAACCACATGGTGAAGTACTTGTGAAAGTTCTTATCTGAGGAATGTTTGAGGTAGAGTAACTTGACAACTTTTTCTATTAAACTATGAGGTTTCTATGGAATTAAAAATTGTAGTATGCATGTTCTAGATATAAATCACTGCTTGGATGCAGTTAACTAGTCAGCCACTTGACAAGCTTCCACGATGCAACTACCTTGTGCCTGCACATGCATCTAACTCCGAGGTAGAATGCTTCCATGGAGTACGTATATCCACAGAGATGGAGAAGACATTAATGGAATCAATCAATTTTGTTGCAGGAGTTAGTGAAGCATTACACCTGCATCAGTTATCTTCTTTTTCCTTTAGTTTTTTGGACTGCTTAGTTATTTTGCTACATAAATATGACAACTGTAGATTTAGCTTTTTCTAATCGTGATATGAAGTCTCAAATCTCGGGAATTTCTAATTTAAGACTCAAATCTGATCTACTTCTGAACTTCAATGTGAATGTTTTCTCATAGCCTCTTATTAAGGAGCAGGTTTTTCTGAAGGCAAATTGAGATGGCTGGATAGATTCAAGGTGGAGTTTGAAATTGTGGACAACTTCTTGAAGATAAATCTTTCAGAAACTCGTAAGTTCTAAAAACGAAGATGCTGATGCCTAGCTTTGTCAAGTCTGGTTTGCAAAATCCTCTTTTTAAGAAAAAGGTCTTCTATACTAACATTCAGTGTACTATTGCACCTCTGGAGAGTTGTTAATTTTACAATAATCAAGTTTAATTGCTTGTTAAGATTAGAGGTAAAACTGGAACTTGTAAATCTTCACCTGTCTCGTGCTTTTTACATCCAAAATGTAAATAAAGTTCTGTAATGAAGTCATTTTGGGTACCATACCTAATGTACTTTTTATTCCTCTCTTTTCAAATGTGAATGGGTTGGCTTCTTCTATTTTAGTAAGATATTAAGAACTTCTTGAGTACTTGATTACTCCTGCACTGTTTTCTTTTATGCATTGTTCTTCCCTATTTTTCTTAGCCTCTTCAATGTGTTGGTATTTTCCTTAAAACCTTCTGTCTACCCTACAGCACTTCTAGTAGCAGATCTCTTTTTATAAATCAGCTTGAGAGAAGCCAACACTCATAAAGTAAATATATGTTGATTTCTGCACCATTCTGACATCTAATGGAAATTCAAAATAAAAACCACAATGAAATTCTGCTGCAGTTCATACCCTGTTTACTCTGTGGATATGCATTTTTTTCTTCAAGAACAGAATATCATTCTGTTTCTTTTTTGTTTGTGTTGTTTTTTCCGCTTGTGAAATAAGATGGTAATGAAATGAAACACAACTAGGTTCCAGTCCTGAATTCTCTTCTCAATTTTCATGAAGGCAATGCTTTCACTGACGTCAATGACAGTTTTGCCTGAGTCAGAATTGCAGGATTGGGCTGATAGTGTCCAACTTAATGAATTTCAAAGACAATTCATTTCATGACCAGACAGATCATCTTGGAGCTTCTTTTACAGCCAGTGGAAATGCTTCCTGTGATCACACTTTTGTTATCTTTTTGTTTTTATGTTTCCTCAAAGCTTTTCTGTTGTATTTCTTTTCCCCAGGAGATGACATTCTAACAAATGAACAATGTTTTAATTGAAAGGGTAGTAATGAGATTAATGTAAGAATGTTTTATTGAAAGATACATGTGTGTTGTCTTTTTTGTTGTTGTTTGTTTCTACTATGGCACAAATGTTGTATAGCAATATTTTTTTCTTTGTAGAAGCTTGCATTGCTACTTGGTAACTGGGAAGCTGATTTAATTAAAGAAAAAGCCTTACTTCTCAGTAACTTTTGTTTCTGGAAGTAATAAATGCAACCAGGGCAAACCAGCAATCAGGCTTTAGCCTGCAGGGTGGTAAACAGAAAATGCATTTTTCAGTAGTATTTGTCATGATACACAGAACTCGTCATTATACATGCTTGCTTGTACGGTGGTTTTTAGCTTGTTTCTAAGCCTATAGACGTTATTTGCATATGAAACTCTTTACAAGACTTTGCAAATGTTCATTCACAGTAGTTCCTTAGCCACGGCCTGTATCATAGATTGTATTGCCAAGTTGTATGCAGTTCATGGCTTGTTTGGACTTGAGCTGTAATGACTAGAACCCCTCTTCACACAGTTCCATGTGTGAACAGCACAGAAAAATAGTGATTTTTATTTAAACAGATACAATAATTTAATAAGTGATTTTCCCATTCTCAAGCTGCAGGAAAACCAGGAGAGTGACAGGAGAGAACGATGTGTGCACTAGCTTCATTGGATCAGAATTACGTGGGGGTGTGTGTTTGAGGGAGTTCCCTTTTATGGAGCTGTCTTCCCAGATGTGCCTTGACTATGGGCCTACTAATTTAAAACCAACAGCAGCAGCTCTTAAAGGAAGAGGAAAAAGAGCAACCTGCAGAGTTAGAAGTGTCTGAACTGATGGCCTGTGGTTAGCTCTCTTGACATTGTATCTAGGAGAAGAAGTAAACAGCAAAAAAGCAGCAGACTGAAACAATGGCACCACTCTGTTCCTGCTGTGAGATGAGGAATCTCAGCTCTCTAATCTTGGTGGCTGTATTTTGTTTGGGAGTAAGTACTTTGAATAACAGGAAAATGAGATTTTTTTTAATACCACTAAGTTAATATGAAATTCAGCCCTACCATTAAGTGATTGTTGCTCAGAAACCAGTAATTATCTTCCAGCCAAAATTTTTTTCTTCAAATAAAACATGAAACAATCAAGAATTATTTTGATGGTTGTTTCTTAAGCATGTTTATCTTAAACAGAAGGTTTTTTTTTGTGATTGATGGGCTTTGTAAGATGCTGATTTTTGTTTTGGCCCCAAAGGTGCGGAGGATGTGTGTTGTTTTGTTGTGTTTTTTTTTTTCCCTCAGCAGAGTATGAAGTTATATATGATATATGTGATGTTATGGCAGTATTGGTGAGATGACCAAAAGATAACTTGAGCACAAAGACCTGTGGAAGCAGACAAGAAACAAACCACAAGTGTTTTGCCAGTAGAGAATTTGGTGGAACGTCTCATTTTTCATGTCGCTTTCATGGAGCACAGAAGGGAACAGTGAGAAGAGTCAAAAAATGAATCAATACCTATTTTGGATCTGGTTAGTAAAACTATTAGAATTAAATAGCACATATTTCTAAACAAACTAATAAGCAAGTTCAGGTATGCTTACTCCTGAAATCAAAGTTGGTTTTGCAATGGGATTTATACAAGCAACTTTATCCATGCTGAAGGCCTTCATGCTGTCACTGCTTGTAGCAGTGCTCAGAAAAGACCTCCTCATGTGCTTACCATACTCAACAAAGAGAAGTGAAGATGGGAGAAATGGTTTCTTACCAACTACTAACCTCTCTTTTCTGGTTAGGTAAATACATTTCTTCTTCTTGAAAACTGGTTGTGGAACTATTTGTGGAGTCATTAAATTATGTATTTCTACTTTATCACAATGCATAAATGTGTTTGTATTTGCTTTTATCCAGATTCGTCAAAATAATCTGAAGTGACTAGCAACAGCACAATGAACTTCTTTGTGATATGGGCTATTAAATGCAGCTTGTATGCCAGTCTGACAATGTCATATTCTCTCTGCGTTGCCTTTGACCTGATTTGCTACAAGGCTAGGTCAAAGCTCTTACTGGAGGAGGATAAGGAGTTTTATTGCTTGCTCCGAGGTAGACTGAAAATGGAAATATTTGCCACCAGGTCTTTTTCCAACTGGATGCTGTAGATACACAAAAAGAGAAGCAAATTCCATTTTAAGTGGTGTCTAGCTAGCTACTGAAATTGTAGAATTTGGAAAGTTAAGTGTTATAGATGTGATGAAGAATTAAAACTTGTAGCTGATATTTGGCCTTAGGTTGGTCTTACTGCACATCACGTGCTGTGTAATACATTTTTGTGTGAATGTTGATTTTAGGTGTAATTTTACTTGGTCAGATTTTTTGTTTCTGTCTTAAAAGTTAGTGGAGTGTGCAAATGCATGAGGTGGAGAAAATGATTCCTTTCAGTATTAGCTACTAGCCAAAAAGAAAGTTCAACAAGGAAAACATAGTGTGGATCAGACGTGTATAATAGTGTGGTGGAGTCATGGCTTAATCATATCTTAATAGCTGTTTAATCAGTTGGTTTTATTAGTTCTTTGAAATTTTAAAACTTCCCGATTAATAATTCAAATTTTCTAGTAAACTGAAGTGCAGATACATTTATGTTCACACAGTTGCCATTCTGTTTCAGTCTTCAGAGTGCTCAGTGATTAGCTAACCATTTGAAAAGATCTACTTTTTAAGACAGATCACACGAGTGCTCTTAATATTAAGCAGGGAAAACAATTTCTGTATACAGGCATTATTATTAGGGAGAAAATGTCTCCAAGCTAAAAACAGAATTGCCTGGTAATTTTGCCTCCTTAAAACAGCTCAATTTTTAATACGGAAAGAAACAAGAAAAATAACTTAAAGTGATGCTTAGTGCTGACTGCAACCATACGAAATCATGATAAAGCTGATGGATGACTATTCAGTTTTCTGAACTTCATTGGGGTTTGAAAGCTGGGAGTGTTTGAGACAGAATTAAATTGGACACGCTGACTTACATACTTGACTCAAAAATGTCATCTCTTCCTTAAAGGAGACACTTTTTGTTTCCTCCTGCAAGATTATTGAATTGCTAAACCCTGGGGAACTGATGAGAAAGGGACAAGAGGGAGTAGATATGGGCTTCTGAAAATATTTTGCCACAGTGTATTCATGGAACAGTTAACATGCTCCTACGAATTTGTAAGACCAGATGTGTAGAGATAATTTTGATTCAAACTTGATATCTGTGTTAGGGTATACTTGAAAAGTAGGTATTTTTATTTTCAGATTATTTTGACTGCTGCAGTTAAAACTGCTAAACCACTAATTTTTTTATGCGACTAACACTCACAAACTCTAATTTTATCCAATACACATGTATTCAAATTTTGGTTTATAATAGTATAAAATCATAAATTGTTTTGCCTAGGGTAGATGAATTCAGCACAATCACATAAGAGTTTTGAAATGCTGTATTATATAAAATAGAACAGCTGCAAAATGTATCTTGTTTTTATAGCTGCTTTTTCTTTAATAACTCAGAATTATTCAAATTTAGTCATTTGTCTTCTGAGTGATATCTTAGGCTATCACATTAATTTCAGTTACCTTTTTTGTCAAGTAATCTATGTGTTTGTACATAGTGTAAAAGAATACGCTAAAACTGTATTTTTGAGCTTCCTGCTGGATTTCAAAGTATAGTAAACAAAACTTTAATTAACTGTTAAACGTTGTTGGGGTTGGGGACTGGGAGGGGGGGAAGGATTCTACGTTCAGGATGCTGGGAATATGATGGCATACTGGGTCAGATACAGAAAGTATGTGTATGTGGGCCTAGTCAAATGGAACTTGCGACTTGCAAAATCCACCTACTTCTCTTGGCGTCTGTTCTAAAATTATCCAGTGGTCTTAAGTAAATGTGGAGTAATGCCTAAATTTGGAGATGGGCAGCCCTGATTTTCGGTGATAAAGGGAAAGTATGAGTGAAAAATTATGATCTCATATTTCCACTGGAAAGTTTACTCACTCTTCAAAATAAAACATTCAGGACATGTGAAGCAAAAACACCTGTGGACACACACTTGTTGCACATTACTGGCTTTGAGTTAGACCCAATGTAATTCAGAGTTGGATTTGATTTGGAACAAGTCACAGACTTCATATGCAACTTAAAGAATGATTATGTTACATAAATTGGAAAGACTCATGGGTTCACTTCCATTTAAAAATTTGGAAGCGTGTATTCCTTAAGGGAAAAAGCAGAGCTAGATTTCAGCATTTGTTGTTTGGAGTAACAGCTATTTCAGTAAGAGTGCATTTGTGGTTTTCATTGCTTTGTTTTTAATTGAACTTGCTCAAGTAAAACAGGCTTTGGCATTTTATAGCAATGCAACACATCTGTCTAATGAAAAATATTTTCATCTGGCAGTAAGTATTCTACTGTTTTGTAGAAAAATATTGATGCAACTTGATTACAGAGCTCTGATGTAATTTGCCTGTGTTACAAGCTAGAAAAAATACGTAAGGCTACAAAGCTACTAGAAGTGTTTTGGAAAATATACTTAAAGTAAAGATGTTAGGGTTTAAGTAAGGATCATGTATCCAGCTTGGATTTAATTAAAACATTTTTTTCCTCTAGTAGAGACTTAACTAACAGTTGTTCGTAATGCTATCAGAGCCTTCCATGAAAAGCTGAAATGTCAGGAAATATAATATGTTAATCGCTATAGAATAATGCCAAAATTTGGAATCTTGGTTCAAAAATGGGATAATTCAAAACTGTTTTATGTTCTATTACACATATAATAAATTAGGAACTGATTTTAGTATACAAAGTCAGAATGATGAAACTAACAAATAAAAAAATTATCTTAGTTTTAGTTTGCTATTTCAGAAGCTAGTAGAAGGAAAAGCATCAAAAAGTTAGAAGGCTTGACTTCATTGTTGTTAGTTATGCTATACATTCTATGCAAATATAACCATGTGGAAAATGGATAGATATCCTAATGTTTTAACTAAGACAAAAAAAAACTAATATAAAAAAATTTCTCCATTTTATATGGTCTGTTCCGACTTTAAACTGTTTTTTTTGGCAATATAGCTGCAAGAGATTAACTCCATGGAATTTAGAATTAATGAGTATTTACAATGGTAGATAAAATATATTCTTTCTGTTCTAATTTTAGAGTAGGTTTTAGCATGAACACTTCTGAAACTTTAAAAATGTATTTTATGAATGTTTGGTCTAATTTCCCAATATATACCTTGTTTCATAATTTTACTATTTATGAAGAAAGCATTATTCTCACTATGCAGAGCAAAACTGATTTAATATCTGATGTAAGTTTCATATGCGTGCGTGTGCTTCTGTGTTAAGCAGTTATCTATAAGTAGGAAGGTGTAAATAAGATTTTTTTTCCCTACTTTTTGGCAGAAGTTCTTGGAAGATTTTTTCAAAGCTTCTTCCTTACTAGTGCTTGATTCTGATGCTACTGAAGATGGGACTTGTGGCAGACTGAATGTTGCCTTGGGTCTATGTTATTGTCTATGTCTATAGGACGCCTTTTGCCATATCATCACTCAGTTCATCTGTTTTTACTGCAGAGCATCCTCTTTGTTTGCTTATATACAATCACCACCTGAGGGAATTTCTCAGCAGTGGAATGACCACATTTGGCAGCAAAAATTATAACCCGAAACAATGCATGTCAAAGGCTCTGTACTCTGGCAGCATGCATGGGGTGAAGCAATGTTAGTGAGTGGGTGCTCCAGTGATTGCACATAGCCCTACAAATTTAAAATTTTATCCTTCATTTACGGTGAATACTAAGAACCAAAGCATGCGTCCAATTTAACTGAACTCCCTGCATTTATTTCTGAAACACCTTTGTATGTGTATTTGTAAAATTGATCTTCCTTTTACTCAGGGGCCAAGTCTTAAGAGCTGAAGATGAGCTCACAAGGGTGGTGTCCTTAAGTACCAGCTAAGATTTGTCTAAAAGTCTTTGGCCTCTCAGACCTTTTGAGATTAACGGTTCCCCTTGCCTTTTTTTGTTGTGAGATGTAGGAAATATTTTTCTTCCTAATCTTGTTGGATGGTGAACTTGAGGTGTGTAAACTTACAAATAGAAGATTGTCTTAAAGGACATTTTTTGTCTTTTTTAATTGAGTTTTTTAAGATAATATAAATTTTATACATCTGCGCTGGATGTGATATCAAAGCTGAACAAATAGCTAAATAGACTTCAGAAGGAGATAAGACATGAACTTTAGAATGCTTTTCAGATCAGGAAAAAGTCTAATTCCTTCTTCCTCTTGAGCATTATCTGCTCATTTCAGAAATATTTTTTTTGTCTTGGTAAGATTTTATTTTCCTTCTCTCTTACTCAAAACTTCAGTTGGCATAATCTTCCTCAATAGAAAGTAGTAGAGAGTGTTGATATTAAGTATCAGTACAACAATCTAAAGTATTTATGGAAATCAGTCATATGCATGGCAGAAGATTAAAATTGCATATTCAAAAACAAATAATGGAACTGTTTACTTCTGGCTCAGCAAAATACATATCTGAGAGTAATTTAAAAATCCAAAACTTGTTTAATGCTTTTTGGATGTTTTACTTCTAAGCCACTTTAATTGTTGCATAAAACTTGACTATACATATCTTAAATGAAAGCCAAGAGCATCGTTTATGGGTAAGGATTTCAATATGTCTCATTGTAGTCTGATTTACTACTTTGAAGGGGAAGGAACAGTAGAATTCTTCCCAACAGCTTGTTGTCTCTTGCCTTATCTAGAACATGCATGGAACAAGGACAGCCAGAAGAAAATCCTGCCTTGCCTTGCTGTTAGGTAGTTTGGGCTTTGAGACTAGAATTGACAGTACAGTAAGAAAAGCTATGTCTTTCTTTCCTTTCCCCTGTGAAATTCATGGGAATATGAATTCTGCTCAATTTTGTTGGCATAGGTGGTATTGTCATGCAATGTTATTTTGTAACACATCCCCAAATCCTTTTATGCGTTTGAGAATAATTTGTTAGTCTACCTTCGGAAATTTCAAATATAAAATATTTATTCTGGAAAATGAACAAGAAATCTTATCCTCTGGTAAGGACAATGTGCTGATATGTCTGTTCATGAAGATGTGAAATTCCCGCGTAACTTTCTCTTCTGGAGCACTTTGATACTGACAGATCACTGGTGCATCCAAAAAAATAATTAAACTGAGCTCATAAATACTGAACAGAAAGGACCGTGTAGCCTTGTGAATACATCCATTTGTAAAGCAAACCTGATTGCTTTTCTAGTCTCAAAGACTTCTTCAGTGAAATAAAAATAAATCTGAAAAAGTTGAGTAGAGAAATCCTTTTTGATAGCAGACTTGCATGAAACTAGACTTTGCATGAAATGTTTCTCCTTAATTATCATTAACAGAATAAATACTTCATGAACTTCATTGCCAAGAGTGATCTATTGTTCAGAAAAGAAAGTGTGTAATTATTAGTTCCTATGATATTCAAACATAGATTTTAACATTATCAAATTGAAGTATGCAAATATTGTCATATTGAAACATGAGACTCGTTTTGTCCTATTTGTAAATTATGCACATTGCCAGAAGAGCCACAACTAGCACAGACAAATTATGTTCTCAAGGGAAAGAGAACCACTTAGCATCTAAAGTCTGACCACAGTCTGCTAGATCTCAAATTCAAATCTAAGCAGCTGTCTTGTGTAGGTGTGTGTGTATATATAACTTCTTCAAAAGAAGAAAAGGAAGCATGGTGAGCATGTTTTAGGAACTGAAACTTGGATTTTATTGATGTAATACATATAAAACTCAATGAAATTAAATTATCTTGAACATTTTTACCAGTAAAAGCACAGAACTGTCTAAATCCTGCTAATACCACTATGTCTATTATATTGCTCTAATTGAAAGATTATTTAGTAGATAAAAATTCTAAAACAAGTAGTTAACATCTGCTATATCATGAGGGAATAATTGATATGCATTAACTGATAGACTATTAGTCTGGATGACAAATATTAAGAAAGGGAGATGGAATTGTATGGAGCTGATACAATGAACTCAAAATGATGAGTTATATGAGAAGTAAAGGGTTGCTAAAGTAAAAATTCCACCTTGTGATTGCGTCTCCCATATGATGGCAAATATGACCTCAGGAAGGTAGGTCAGGAGGAATTGACAAGAAATCAATGCGGATGACATAAATAATAATTCAAGAAGTGTACGACTTAAAGTGAGGCTTTTAAAACAGCTAAGAGACATTTAAGTGTTACTGTCCTTAGTGCCTTAGGATAATTCAATGTGACAACAAAACTAAGTAGTAAAATATTTTCCAGCTTGTTTTGAGACACCATAAAAGAACTAGTAGCAGAGTCTTCAGGTTTTTCTTTGGTCTGTGTCAGATATGCTGCATTAATTTAGCAAAAGCCCTAAGTGATATGCAGGCATAAAACTTAGTCTGTAATAACAAAGTACTCAAAGATGTAATTTAACCAGACAGTAGTTACCTATGTTATATAAGATGGGAAGATATCTTTAGGAAAGTAGAACTAAAAATAAAGAAGAAATCTTGCCAGATATAACAAGTTGTTCCAGATGTTTCTCCTTCACGTTAAAAAGAAGCAAAAAATCATCTCATCATTTTATTCCCTACTGACTAGTCAAATCTGCTTCTATTCCTCATTCAGTTACGTCTCATATAATTCATTAAAAAATGTTTGTGCAGATGTTGGTGTTGCTTAAATTTGAGAACAACTTATAGAAATCTAGGTTTCCGAAGTCAGGAGAATTTTATTGAATAAACTGAAAATCTTCCTATAATTAATCTTTTAGGTCTAATGAATTCTAATTGTAGCTAGTATTTATGTACAACTTAGTCTTACTACCACCATCCCTTGGAAAATAAGAAAACATCTAAAATAATTGCCTGAAGAGTGTAACTGAAAATTCCTTCTTAAATAATGCTGTTCTTTTCTGAAACAAGTTCTGTCTTGCATTTTCCCCTAAAATTTGCTGTATATGTTCATCTGTTAGTCAGCTGTAAATCTTTCTGTAATGCTAATAAGACTCCGCTCCGACACTTGCTATGCATATAACCGAGTGTTCAGATTTTTGTTGACTCATAATTTGATAGATAAAAAGGAGGAATATGATGTGTATTGGAGTTAGCAGTAACTAACTGTTCTTTGTACTAGAGATGAACTACTGCTGGATTAACATGTCTTTTGTTCTTTAATTATAGTTTCAAGGGAAAACGCTTTCATATTCGCTTTCTGGGTTCTACGAACTGTTGAAAACTTGTGAAGAAACTAGAGGGTTTCCTATCAACCTGCAAGTTAGTTTGTAACTAAAATGCCACTTCTTTGTATATTTTCTGTTCACTGAACTTACTGATATAAAGTAGTAAATTGTATGGAAATGCAAAGAACTTTGGAAAATATCAGTGAAATTGGTGAAAAATTCATTAGTTGTGGTGGCATCCTTTTATTCTCCATGCAGGAGGTACTAAACGTGGAATGAACGCGAAGAAGAGTGTAATGTTGAGGAAAAGTTTCTGCTTGGTTAAGATGAGTCTGAAAGCTGCTAACAAATGTGTTTTCGGTGCCTCTCTAAAGAATATAAATGCTGATTCAGGGATTTTGAGGTAAAAAATTAATTCTGTACGATTCTCTTGAAGGAACTGCTGTAACTACCTCCCTTCCCTTGGGAGGTAGCTCTGGAGGGCACGGGAGCCCAGGATGGCTGGGAATACTTTATGGAAGTTATTTTAATGGTGCAGGAGCTGACCATCCCCAAGTCAAGGAAGACGAGCTGTCAGGGTAAAAGACTGGTCTGGCTGAACAGAGACCTTAACCTGGAACTCAGGAATAAAAGGAAAGTTTATGGTCTTTGGAAGAGGGGGCAAACAACTTATGGTGATTACAAGTACCTAGTGAAGCTGTGCCGGGAGAAAATTAGAAAAGCCCAGCTAGAACTGAACTTGGCCACTAAGATGAAGAACAGCAATAAATATTTCTATAAATACATCAACAGTAAAAGGAGGGCTGAGAAGAATATCCATCCCTTGTTGTATGCTGAAGGCAACACAGTGACCAAGGATCAGGATAAGGCTGAGGTACTTAATGCGTTCTTCACCTCAGCCTTTAATAGTAAGACTAGTTGTGCCCTGGGCACACAGCCCCTTGAGCTGGCAGATGGGGATGGGGAATAGATTAGGCCATGCACAATCCATGATGAGATAGTTTTGGACCTGCTCCACAAGCTGGACAGTCACAAGTCCATGGGCCCAGATGGAGTGCACCCTAGAGTGCTGAGGGAGTTAGTGGATGTGGTTGCCAGGCCTCTCTCCATCATCTTTCAACAGTCCTGGCTAATAGGGAATGTCCCGGTTGACTGGAGACGTGCAAATGTGATTCCCATCTTTGAGAAGGGCTGGAAAGATGATCCTGGTAGCTACAGACCTATCAGTCTCACCTTGGTGCCAGGGAAGGTTATGGAACAGATAATCTCAGGATACATTGTGGATCAGTTAAAGGTCAACCAGGAGATCAGGCCCAGTCAGCATGGGTTTATGAACAGTAGATCCTATTTGACAAACCTGATTTTGTTCTATGACAAGGTAACCTGCTTAGTGGATGAAGGTAAGGCTGTTGATGTGGTCTACCTGGACTTCAGTAAGGCCTTTGACACTGTCTGTGTTGTGGAGAAGCTGGCTGCCCATGGTTTGGATGGGCATACGCTCTGCTGGGTGAAACACTGGCTGGAGGGCCGGGCCCAGTGAGTTGTGGTCAATAGAGTTAAATCCAGTTGGCGGCCAGTCATGAGCGGTGTCCCCCAGGGCTCGGTGCTGGGGCCTCTTCTATTCAACACCTTTATCAATGATCTTGACGAGGGGATTGAGTGCACCCTCAGGAAGTTTGCAGGCTACACCAAGTTGGGAGGGCGTGTTGATCTGCCAGAGGGTAGAAAGGCACTACAGAGGGACCTGGATAGACTGGATCAATGGGCCGAAGTACACCGTATGAGTTTCAACAGGGCCAAGTGTCGGGTCCTGCACTTGTGTCACCACAACCCCAGGCAACCCTACAGGCTTGGGGAGGAGTGGCTGGAAAGCTGCCTGACAGAAAGGGACCTTGGTGTGCTGATGGACAGTCAGCAGTATGCCCAGGTGGCCAAGAAGGCCAGTGGCATCCTGGCTTGTATCAGGAATGGTGTGGTGTGCAGGACTAAGGAAGTAATCCTGCCCCTGCATTGGTGAGGCCTCACCTCGAGTACTGTGTTCAGTTTTGGGTGCCCCAGTACAGAAAGGACATTGAGGTGCTGGAGCAGGTCCGAAGAAGGGCAACAAGGCTTGTGAAGGTCTTGGAGAATATGCCCTACAAGGAGCGACTAATGGAACTGGGGCTGTTTAGTCTGGGGAAGAGGAGGCTGAGGGGAGACCTTATTGCTCTCTTCAAATACCTGAAAGGTGATTGCAGTGAGAGCGGGGTTGCTCTCTTCTCAGTGGTGACAGGACAAGGGGAAATGGCCTCAAGTTGTGCCAGGGGAGGTTTAGGTTGGATATCAGGAAAAACTTCTTTACAGCAAGGGTTGTTAAGGACTGGAACAGGCTTCCCGGGGAGGTGGTTGAGTCACCATCCCTGAATGTGTTTAAAAACTGTTTGGATGTGGTGCTCAGGGACACGATTTAGTGATAGGTTGTTAGAGCAGTATGGTTAGGTTGCGGTTGGACTTGATGATCTTGAAGGTCTTTTCCAACCTGAGCATTTGTATGATTCTGTTGTTCTGAGAAACAATGAAGAACGTGACTACTGTTTTTCACTATCTAAAAATAAATAGGGATGATTGCCTGAAATGGAAAAGAAAGGATTACGGGGATATTAATGAGGAGCAGCTGTGGGCCTCGGGTTATTGTGAAGTTAACAAATATAGAAAACATCAGCAAAAAGCAGCTGAAAGACTGAGGCTATGAGAGGGAGAGTAAGCTAGAAAGAACTTGTTTGGGAAGGGGAAGAAACTGTTACGAAAGGATGTGGATACTGGCAGTGGAGAACAGCTGGAGCACACAGAGGATGTAGACAGAGGATGCTGCAGGTTTTGCAGGAGAGGAAGCCCTAGGGTACTGAAAACAGAAGGAGCCAAGCTATTTGTGACCAGTTTGGGACATGTCTGCAAGCAAGAGGAAGAATGGGAAATAATTTATTCTGTGCATACACATTTACTTTGTGCTCTGTCCTGTCACACAGCCATTAAAATTGTGCTTACCATTTTGTTTACGGATAAATGCAGATGTTTTTTAAGGTAAACAGCCATTAATGGCATGTCTTTGCGAACGGTCTGCATTACTGACTACAGTGTGAGTGATAAGAGAGAAATGGCCTGAACATTCATAGATGAATTAATTCAATATATTTGATATTTTCATTAGTGTCTTTAGTGACAACTTATAGACAGTAAATGATTGAATCTGGAATAATACATTGGCAGAATAATAAGATGCTAGATGGCTTGCTTTTGGGATTAAACTGTCATTTTCTGTGTACTGCATAGTATCTACAAGAACAGAAACCAGTATGTGACTGGCTTATGCTATTCCCTGAAGCAGGAGAAGCATAGAAGTTTTATCAAGGCTTTATTTGAAAGGAAACTAAAATCTTATTACCTGGAACTAGTAAATAAAAAACGCACAATGTTAATGTTCTCAAACTTGGAAGATGTTTTTTTATTTAAATTTTCTACAATAGACTCTGAATGTATTGAAAATGCCAGAGTGGATTAAAAAATCGTTAAAAATATAGAAAGCTTCTAATGTAACCAATTTTTTAATTGTGAGGATTACTTAGTGAAGAAAAATGAAAACTTTCTTAATATACAACATTTTGTTCTAACTCATTAATAACCTTTAGAAAGTAGCTTAACAGCTTTGTACAAAATTAGTCCTTTTTAAAATACCGTAAAGACTGTGGTGGGAAGGTCTATAAAACGTCAAACCCCAAACTCCTACTATTTTATTTTCTTGGAAGATTTTATTAATTGAGCATAGAAACGTTCTTTTGTATATGTAGATTTTTTTTGTGACACTTAAGAGGAAGCTGACAGGTTTTTTCCATTATTATTCAAATGATATTACCATTTCCATGTCTATCTGTGAGCACAATCTATGAAGTTGCAAAAGGTAAAAATAGAACAAAAAGTTCTCTGAAGATACTGTCATGTGATATTCTATAGTCAGTCAAAGTTGTGGATATATTGCTAGCACTGTTGGTTTACAGTGAAAATGATTGTTATTTAAATTGGTTTATAAAATTCAGTCCTTCCTAGGGTATTTCCTTAGACTGTCTTTAAGGGCATATTTTGGAGATGACCACAGATTGAAGACTGTAGGGTTGAAGAGATGTCAGCAGAACAAAATTACCTGTAAACATGTTAGACCTCAGTGCAGATGTGTGAGTCAAGATGACTACTATCGTTTCATTTACACTGAGTTACTAAGCAAATATTTTCTTGTTTTCTAGGTCTTTTATTTTTAAATTTTATTTTATATTTAAAGTAAATGATAAAATTTTATTTTTAAATTTTAGAAAAACTGCTTTTTTTCACTTGAATGTTTTTAGCTTTTGGAGGGCGATAAGATCTGGAGACTAGATATTTCTTTTCAACACGGTAGCTTTTTAGCATAAATCATAGTTAACTCAACTAATTCAGGAGTCTTAGTTTCTTCAGATGCTAAACTCAAAACAAACAAAAATCACGGTCACGTGGGAAAAGCTTTTACCATAGATTTGAAGAGCTTAAACTGACTCTTAATTTTCCCAGAAATTTATAATATTAAGATCAAAACCAAGTTGTATAATTGCTGAATGATTTTACTTTCTAATTATGATAGTAGTTGTTAAACACTCACTATGTGTTTGGAATTGTTTTTTCTTGAGTCTAAGCTAATGTGACTTGGAGGTTTAAACCATGGCAGTAAATAAGCCTATTTTGTCCAATTACCGAAGGAATTGTTCTAATTATCAAGCTGTCAAGTACTCTGAGCATGACCTCTCCCCAGTCTTTTTTTTTTCTCCTCAACCCTACTGTAGTCGTCATTATAATCTTTAAAACTGAAGACATAGGAAGAATGAAGATATTCTATCCTGGTGTGTTGAGCTTCTTGCAGAAGTGTAGAATCTAGAACTTTCTGCCTTTGACTTGTGGCTTGTGTGCCTCAGCCAGTAACTTGGAACACTGAGTTCCTTTCCCAGATTTGTTGAAGAGAAAAATAAATGTATGAACATATTATCAAATGATAAAAAAACAAACAACTTTGTTTCTTGGAGGAGAAAGCATTTAAAGGAAATATTTTTTCCAGTTGTACTAGTTATGTAGAAAGGGTTCTTCTGTGGTCCAGGAAAAATTATTTTGCTACAAAGAATGTTATAAATCGGCCTTTCTAAACATTATCATAAAAAGCTCTTTAGGAGAAAGATGCTGCTTTCGTTCAGGCAAAGGAAAGGGACAAATTGCTGCATCTGTGGTATGGGATGCAGGGAAGAAAGATACAGTTGAGCAGATGTGAGAAACTGATATAGATCTGCAGCTGATCTGAACCAGCACAAACATAAAACAGTATGATACCGTAAACATAGTGTTTTAGTAAGACCTGTGAAGAAACTAAATACCTGTAGGAAGTGGATGAGTTTTCAGATCTGTAGTGCAGCAGTGGAAACATCCTTTTCTGCTGACTAGGAAACTTTTACCCACTGAAAATATTTAAAAGGGAAATCTGTGCTCTTTGGGGTGTGTCAGAGCTCAAGTTACTCATAGTCAGTGGCAGTAAACACCTCTTATGCTGTCATTCCTGCGTTTATAGTTTTCAGAGCCTGATTGTATACTGTAATTTTTCCTTTTTCAACGCATATAGATTTTTCTTAATGTGAAGTCAATATACCTATAGAAATAGGGAGATCCTCTGCTGTGGATTGTATCGAGAAATAATCCCTATGTACGTTCCTCAATTTGGAAGCAATCTTGTGTGCCCTATATCTTTCTATTCTTGGAGACTGAGCTTATACTTTCTCTGAAGACCTTAATATGTACACACCATTCCTCCATCAGTCTCCCAGGCTTTCTGCTCTTCAAACTGAACCTGTTTGGCTCTTTACTCTGGCTTTCCATGTACTATTTCTCTTAGACTTCTGCAGCTTACTGGTTTTGCAGCCCTTGTTTATCTCGTGTGGTTGCGTAGCAGTATTGCTTGCAAAGGTGTCATATTTCTCTTCATGCTACTGTGAGATAACATATTCATATTACCTTAGGCAAGTGTAGTGTTTCCTCAATATTTCAAGAAGAAACAATTCCTTAAAGTAGGCTGATGTGATAGAGTTTCGTATCATGTGACAGCAGCTATTCAATAAAATTATGTTATGTAACATGTGTACCACCAAGCCTTTAGACGAAATAGTTCAGCTAAGCATCATCATGATACTGCTCAGACAACCCCATAAAACCTTGGTCAAGATGAGTTAATCCAGAAGTTCATAGCCCTAATCTGATGTCTGATAAGATCTCTCACTTAGAGGTCAGATTAGAATAGATCTGTCATCTACATTAGCCTTTACAAGGTAAGAAATGTCATTTTCTACCACAATTGAAAATTGGAGACTTCTAGTCATTAATAAACACATTAATTAAAAAAGAAGGTAAGAAGGTCTCCTATGATGACACTTAGAGGGAAACATATTTGGCTTCTGTCTTTCTCATCTTAAAAATTCAATGATAGAAGTGCTTTCTTAGATCAAGATTAGAATCACTGGCAAGGAGTTATAGTGCATTATCTTTGTGTTCACTCCTACTTCCCCTCCCACACCCAGTGCTAATGACAAATTATTTTTATAAACAAGACAAGCAGGACAGACACCATCTACCAAACAGAGCAAGTTCTGGTGTACAGCATTCTTGTGAATGCTGTATGTGTAAGTTCTAGTGTGGCTGGGATGAACGATACCTTACAGAGACAATGATAGAATAAACATTCCAGTGTTGTCATGAGAGGTTAGAGATTTTTGTTTCCCTGCACTTCAGATGCATGAGACACCGTTCACAGGAAGCTAAATTGTTAAAACATGAATGCAGCTATGTGGTTGGGTTGCAGAACAGATACAATGGATTTTTTTCCTGTTTTTTTTAATTTTCATTAGTGTGCCTACTGTGAGCATAGTCACCATCATACAAAAAAATCAACTGCCAAACAGAAATAACTACATGGCTGTAGCTTACTGCTTAAGGAAAAATATTCTGATTATAAGCCATATAAAATAACTGTTTTTGAGAATTTATCTTCTATTTTTCCTTCTTTAACATAGCCCAGATTAATATTTTTTGTATTTATGTTTGCGAAGTGTTAACAGAAATTCTATCATCACTAGAGGTTTTTTTAAAAAACTTCCATGTGATGATTTCAAAGGAGCCAACTGCTGCTCAGTAAAAGGATTCCTACTGGTATCTTTCCTTGGAAATCATTACTTTTTATAGTTGTCAAATGCAACTTTGCTCTCCTTTCTCCACATTGTATTACTCTGCTTCTTTGGGTTGTTCTACTGATGAAACTTCACGAAAAATATTCTTGAAGCTAAGGAGATAAAATGTTCTATTTATTGGATCAGTTGTGAATTTCACATCTCAGTAATTATTTCAAAATATATACTGGTTATATGCTTATTTTCTAAAATGCCAAGAATTCCTTCACTTATTTCAGTAAAACAGTACAAATTTTTACTCGGTAAGGAGGGTGACATGAAACCATGAGTTAAAGCATTTTTAGTTTTTACGACAAAGACAGTTTTTTTTTTTTTTTCTATAAAACACATTTTTCTCCTTATTTTCAGCAGTTGTTTCCTTCTGGAATGAAGGAAACTATCTCTACATTTAAACCAATAGAGATCCCCCAGGTTTAAAAAGATGTTGATGTTATCCATCTGACACATTGCTACTCTGAGCTCTTAATGTCTCTGTTCAACAAAACTGGTAAGCAGCTCCCTACTTTCTACATGATAAAGTTGCTTTGAGATCAGTGGGAATAGTGTGTAATGTCACAATTTGAAGAGTTAATCACACAACACCCCTTCCACATCAGGAAAAAGGAGGGGGAAGGAAGAGGGAAAAACCCAGGTGAGATAGGAGAAACTAATTTATTATAAGGAATGTGAGATAATACAGAATAATTAAGAGTAATAAATCAAAATGAACCAAAAATCATAGAATCATAGAATTACTTAAGTTGGAAAAGACCTTCAGGATCATCAAGTCCAACCACAACCTGACCATACTACCCTAACAACCCACCGCTAAATCATGTCTCTGAGTACCAAAAATGAAAGTGGAGGAGTGAGACTGCCCAAATAATTATTGGCAAGCTCTCCACAGCTCACCTCCTGGAGAAGTCCAGAGAGCTCTTCTGTCACCTGCAATCGGAAATCATGTGGAGACTCTTGGGAAATGCAGTACGTCCCATTGTATCTTCCCCTTGGAGAGTTAACTCATGAGATTGCTAGATATAAACAGGAAACACAGCTCTGGAGTCCACTGTGTCTCTATGCCCAACAGGTGCATGGTGTTATGATATGGAATACTGATAAAACCAGGACAGCTGTCGTGCATGAGTGAAAAAACTTATGATTATTCCAAATGCTTTCTTAAGGATAAAGTCTGAAGGATAATTTAAATCTTACTCTCTAAAAGAGGCAGAGATCAGAGACCTCAGCAAGCTTTGGGGAAATTTTAGTTATAGAATGCTTTTTTGGGAAAGTTTTAAGATGATTTAGGTATTGTATATTGTAAATGTTGTATCTCAGCATTTGATGGAAAATAGGGATCTCAAGTTGCTTTAATTTTTTGTCATTTTTATATTAGATGATGGGTGGAAAACAGACCTAGAATTATACTAGAGAAATCAGTAATGGCTCAGGTGCTGCTGTTCAAGAGCATTCAGTAAAGACTATTTTGACATAAAGCAGACAACAGCTTAGATAAAAAGTGGACCTCCTACAAAATTAGATAAGTCAATAGACCATAACGTGAAGTGGAATGAAGAGGTCATGAAAAAGGAAGGTGGTTAGTTTCTTCCATCAGTTAGCATTTAACAGATCCTTAAAATCCGCTGGAGAGGGGCAGAAAGAAGCCAATAATTCTGCTTATGCTTTTCAACTCATGCTCACTAAGATACTTCAAAGGCAGCAGGAGGTGTCTTTCCCACCTTGCAAGAAAGAGCTCATTGGGGTGGAACACGGGACTACTTCGACTGTATGAAATGTTGGAGTAGAAAAACTGAGCAGTATATGGAGATGACACAAAAAGCAAGAGAAACAAAAGCTACTAAATATTTTAAACCAATGCTAAATCATGGAGGTTTCTCTTGGATCAAGCTAGCCCTCTGTAAGTTTTCTCTGATAAAGCCTTACTAGATGTTCTCTTCCTTTGCACATCTTTCTCCATGATACTTACGTTACAGAAGCTACCTAGTGGAGTATTACACTTTTCCCTTTCAAATTAGTGTCTAAATCTTTCTTCCCTTAGAAACTCTTTTCAGTTAAACACATTGTTTCACTTATTTGGAGATGCTTTATTAATGGAACAAATGTCCTCTCCTATGCTTCACTGCCTGCTTAATATCTCTTTGCTTCAGTGATGATACTACTTTTGCTTTCTCTTTCCTCTTCACATGCAAACTTCCTTAATGTTTTTGGCATCTTTGTTTTACAAGTTTTAAGGGTGCAACTTTTCTATATCATCAATTAATGGATTTGATACAAACCTTGTCTTCATAGAGGTCTGTTAGCTTTTTTTTTTTTTTTGCAATTTCAGTAACAGTGCATTCACACAGGAGACCCTGTACTTAAGCTTATTTGATATTATTACAGGCTTGCTACAGTATGATGAGACTGCATGGAAAAATACATGTACTGATCAAAGCAAGGAAAAAGATTAATACCTTTATTTAGTAACAGCTGCAAACACTGTATCTTAGTCCATAAAAATGCTCTCCTTTCCAACTCTAGGCACTCAATTGTAAAGGCAGCAGTCCTCCATAGACAAGGGTAGACATGTGAAAGTTTCCCGTATCTGAAGTATTCTGTTTTATTGAACCTCAGTTTGCCATGAATGAGGATTAAGAAATTATGTTGGATATATTGGCTACTTGTGATTGGAAAAGCTTTTTGTTGTTGTTTAAAACAAAAATAAAATTAAAATTAAAAGAAAATCTAAAATTAACCTCTCTGAGAAAAAAGTTTTGTTTACTTCTCTTGTTTGATCCTTAATTTTTTTTTAACTTTCACCACTGAGAGTCTCATGCTGTCTTTGGCCTTTACATGTTGTTAATTAAGCAATGTTTATTAAATATTTTTAAATTCAAATACAGAATTCTTAATTTATCTTAAAGCTATAACTTGAGAACCTTGTAATCTGATATTTAAGGTTTACTATAGTATACAAAATTGTTGTCTGAGCCCTGAAAATGATGACTGTGTTCAACTAATTTGTTTGTAGTCTGTAGATGGAAAAAGATGAATCACAGTGAGAAGTATTCTGTATGGATTTGCAGCTGAAATTATGTCCAGAGAGTTTAGGAAAAAAATACAAGGAAAACAAATCACAATACAAACAACCTTAAAAAATTTTATCCTTATGCTATTATCATAACTTTCTACACAGCTGGAAGAACTGTGTTTTTCCTTGGCTGTTTGACCTAATTTTTTCTCTCCTTAGGCTACTCCTTTTGAATTCTGTATTTTGGTCTTGGTGCACCTCAAATGTAATGTTTTCAGTGAGGAAATCGTATGCACCCTCCTTAGCCAAGGTTGATGAAATGAGAATTTTATCATAGTCATAGCAGATCCCAGCTCCAAGTTACAATAGTCCCAAGCAATTAAAGCAATTTAAGGGGTGAAAATATAGCTTTACAGGTCAGTAATACTCATAATGGTACTTAGCTCTACTTGACAAAATTTTCATGCTTTCTGTATAGCTGTAAGATATATCTTTTCATTAGTCTTCAGAAATCTGATTCTGAAGTCTCTAGAACTATTAAAGTCTGGGAAATGCAACCTGATAGTTCCTTCTAAATCTAGTGTCACCAACACTTATAAATAAGGCTCTAGGGATTGCTATTAGAGGAGAATTTTCTTTCCAGGCTTTAAAACAAAGTGTCAACTTCAACACCTAGGGCTTCAAATTGTTGCTGCTCTAGAAAAAAAAAAAAAAAAAAAAAACCCGGAATCTCATAAAGCTTCTGGAGATGTCATTTGAAGAAGAAATTCATCTTCCTTCTTCAAGCACTTTTTTTTTTAACAAAATGATGCAAATGTATTTAAAAACAAATAGCAGTAATATTATACCTCCAGATTCTTGAAAATACATTTAAGGTAGAATAACTCTCAATTTTGGATTTACACTAATTACCTTTATCTGAGGGAAAAATCTTCAGTTACTTGAAATCTTTTAGAAGATTTTTTGATTGCTTATTTCTTACTTGTGAACCTGGAGCAAGATGTCTGTACTTTCTCCTTGTACGCAACACGTCAAATGCTTTAAAAATCTGCTTGTGATCTGTTCCTTAAGTTGTTATCTAGGTGTTACTTTATTACTTAACTTAGCTTTACTTCCATACCACTCTGTTTGAGCTTCAAGGGGATAAAGTAGAATAAGTACTTAGATCTTGACATGATTGATTTTTAATTTGTTGATTACTGGTACATATGGTTTGTGATTTCTTTTTCTAGCACGTGGTAACTAAAACTAATTTGATTGGACTCCAGATCTGTATTTTCCCCTTAATCTCTTCCTGGAAGCCCACACAATATTTAAACTGTCACATGAGAGTGTAATATTTTGCTTCTAATGAAATATGCTACTAAGAATCTGTCTTTATAATCAGCAATGTGTTCCTTTTTCTCTTTTTTTTTTTTTTTAATGAACAATGATTTATTTTCTGATGTCCATTCTTTGCTCTTGCTTTTGGCAAAGTCAGCTTCCTTCACTAAATCATCTTCCTCTTATTTGACAGTCAAGTCAACAATGACAGCTGAACCTATTTGGTTAATCCCCTATAGTTCAGTTGTAGATAAAATGTCCTGGGGCAGCAGGAGGAGAATCAGAATTTGACTTTGCTTGTCTGGTATCACAGAAGAGTTGCAATAAAGAACTAAAAATGTGTGTCTACAAAAGCACTTGCTGGAAATAAGTTAGTTCTTATCTACGTATTCCACATAAGAGACAGTCTGTATATAGTTTATGGAAAGCTATGTTCATAGATTCACATTCTAAAATAAATCCTTTATGTCTCATGCATCTTATCTGACAAGGTTAATCTACCGTGTCTACTATATATTTCATAAAAGTGACAACATTTTAATAACTTTTCCAATTTCTTGAACTCATGAAAACTGAAATTGCTACTGTTCATATGATGTATTTTGCAAGAAAATTAGGCTTTTTCCTTATTTTTCTTTCTATAGGAAGAAGGAATATGGAAAATAGGAATAGAGTTTGTGCAGTGATATTCTTCTACTGTCTGACTCCTTCCAAAGCCCAGTCTGGAGGGAATATATGTTTGTTCCTTTTCATTGTGTTTACTTATCTCAAGCCTTCCTGAGATTTGAAAGAATGCCTACTAGAGAAATAAGTTTTTAATGTTGCTTCTGCACTGTAATTGAGGAGAATTTCTCTGAAGTCTTCAGAGAATTTTTAATAATAGTCCATTGATACTGCTGAAAAAAGAAATATAAATCCTTTATTTGAGATAAGATAGCACTTCAAGTTCTCTAGAGACAAATCTCAATTAATTTTGTAAGTTGATAATTTTTTTTTAAAAAATATGCAAGTCAAATGTGAAAGATTACTTGGACTGTATCGCTGTAGATTATTTGTGGCCTTTATACTTACAGTTTAGTAACTGGTTATTTTGGATGTTGAAGTTGCAGGCATTGTCAGATGAATAAGACACTAGTTATTTTATACATCTTTTTCATATACATAAGTGTGTGCATATATTTATGCATTTGTATATAATTACATTTCCAAATTGCAATGATCTAGAAAATATTCCACCAGGATTAATTGTGGACTGCAACTTATGTTAACAAAGGCTGCTTCAAATCTGTGCTGTGTTATAAATAGAAATCCAATTTTAATGTAAAATGTACGATTTAAAACAAAAAAACCCCCACCTTTCTGCTGAAGTTAACCCACCTTGTGCAAAATGAAGATCATGTGTTTTCTAGCAACAATAGTAAAAAATGAAAAATCATTTCAAATGACCATAGAAAGCAATAACCTGTTCATGCAGTAATCCATAACTACCATCATCCAGAATTGAGTATACTGAGAGAATCTGAAGGAGGGGAAAAAATCAGTGCCGTTGTTCTCTGAGTTAATGTTAAATCCATGTTCAGAATATAAATAGTAGAATGAAGAATAGGTGAATGGAAATGTAATCAGAAATATTTCTTTGATCAGAGGCTTTTCTTCTATTTTTTTAATCATTTGAGGTAAGTTATTCTGATTCCAAAGATGTGTTCTATGGAAAAATAGTTTCCCTTGCAATAAACGAATTTCCCTTTAGGTTCACAGGTTTAAAACTTTTGTATGGTTCATTTAGCAGTTCTTATCTTTTCTAATTTGTTTTTGACCATGATAATAGTGCAAGTGGTTGTGATGAATCAGAGAAATGATGCTGCCTTTCTCAGGGAGAAGATATTTATACAAGAGGATTTATAATTAACTGATAGTAAGTCATGAGCTGTTGAAAATACTCCTTCATGGCATGCTTTCAGTCATCACTTTCTCTCTGATGATAACAAATTAGCGTCATGGCCCTTATGCTTTCTGAGGACTTCAGTAGACTTCAGGTTATTTCTGTGGATACCAAGAACTGTACAAAGTAAAACTTACGCTATTGGTCCATTTCTTTGAGTGAGGAGACTGATCTTCATGATGAAAATTTACTCAAGTTCCCAGGTGGTGAAGTAGAAATAAAGACATTAACTTTTATTTTCATTTCTCATTCTCTACTTCAAATTCCCTTTCAAGTGTGATGATGAACATTTTTTGGAAAATGAATGCATTGACAAATCACATGCTCTGTGATCTTGTACAGTCATATTTACTTCTGCCAGTTAGCTCCAGCAGAACAATAATAGCTAATATACTATAGGCTAGAGTATCACAGAAAGATAAGAAGCAGATATGACACCTGTTTTTTAATTTAAATGTTAGTTCCAAATAATTACATAAAATATTTACATATTTCATTTTAGAAAATTACTTTAATCAGGTAATAGAGAACATTTATGCAGGTATTTAAATTTTTGCTTCTGGGATAAAAATAGTGATTTTTTATTATTATAGGAAAATAAGAGGTTTTAGGAAATCCTGAATTGTTTTTTATGCTATATTTAAATCATAAAAACTGCATTCCTCGTGTTCTGTTGCATGGAATATTAATCTAGGAGAAACACTCATCTTTATCCTCACTTTACTGACCAGTGTGAATAATTTAACTCAGGTTTGAGTTAGCTGTCTGAGTACCTAAATGTGCTTTTATCTGCAACTGTTTGTAGGAAGGGAGAGGAAATATCTATTGTTACCTATAACTACTATAGCTGCTAATTACACTAATAACACTGTGTTTGTTAAACAGAATTGCCTGTTATTAAAACCATAGCAACTAACAATGCTAAAAATGAGTATTTTATGAAATAGTGTTTTCACTCGGTAAATATTTTAAAGAGGTTTCTAGCTACGCTTCCCTGTCTGTGAGTTACAGTGATGTCCATAGTTCCCTCTTCTGCTGATTTTATTCACCTACTCTGAATTTATAATTGTCACTGTAGACTAGCTAGTTGGCTTGACGAAAGGTATGTCATCACCATAAAACAACAGAATATCTATAAATGACCCTCCAAAACTAAAATCTATTTTACAAGAGTGAAAACATCGTCGAAATACTTAGTATATTTCTCTCTGTACATCCACTCACACAAGATCAGAATCCCAATTTTCTGCCAAAACAGTAAGGTGAAGATTTCTTCTCTATCTGAAAGTGCAAATTGGTTTACATCTCAGCCTTTGTTTGAATTAATTCTATTTGTTATATTAACTTCCCATATGTGCCTCTATTAGCTTCAGTCCAGAAGAGTGACTGCAAGCTTTTTAATATAAAAGAAAAGCCTGGTAACAAAAGTTATCAAGTCAAATTCTACTTTTTTTAAAAAATATATAATGTTAGAAAAATACTTGCAAATAACATCTCTGGGCTGCTCTGAAAGAAATGCCTCCTATTTCATGATGTTGGCCCACGATATTAGAGGCTGATGTTTGTGGTATGGCAGTAGAGATCGAACCTTCCCACCAATATTCCTTTACATTTTGTTGCTTTGTAACAGATGGCAGCAAAGGGGCATCTGAGATGAAAGTGCATATGAAGAAAAGGTGTGTCACTGAATTCTTTCATGCAGTGACTTTCGCTGATACTTGCTGAACATTATGGAGACCAAACAGTGGATATGAGCACAGTAAAGTGGTGGGTGGTGCATTTCAGCAGCGGCAACCATGGCATGAAAGACAAGCCATGTTCTGGACAGCCTTGCACAGCTGTCATACTATGAAATGAAGTACATCTTGATCAGCTCACCTACATGAATCTGTTAACAGTTGTGACTGTTAAAAAGCACAGTTGAGAGAGAATTGAGCAAGCACAATTGATAAGCACAGTTGAGCTGAGAATTTGCTCTATAAGATTGTATTATTGTGAGCTTTGCATCTGTTATAGTTTCCACAGAAATAAATAGGAGGAATTACTTTTGGACCAACCTACATGTGTAACAGCTGCATGTGCAATAAGAAAGTCAGTACTAGCCTTTGCATATTGATTGATTTATAAGATTTGAAATGCACCCATTTTGGCAGTCTGGCATCTAGGAAGATATAGCTTTCTTTGAATGCAGCTATGCTGAACTACATATGTTGGCACTAGGGAGAGGAAAACAAAACAAAATCTCTCTATATATGTACCGTCCGTACTTTAAGATGTCTACTCTGCAGTTGCATTTGGCAATAGTTAGCATTTTATTAAAAACTATAATAAAAGACAAGTTTGTTTCTGTAGAAAATGACTTTTTGTCTTAAACTTACTGTAGCTGTTTTTATGGATAGAATCCAGAGATAAGTGTATGTGGTTGGCTTCTGAGTGAGGGAAAGCAAATGCGTGTTCCTGCTCATTTTTAGATAGCTTTAATCATTTCTGGTGATGCGTCTTACAGATTTCAGCAGTAGCCAAGTTTTTTTATGAAAGATGACTTTAACCTTATTCATTTTTAAAAACTGTCTGTGCACAGTGGGTATTAATAATTGGGCTACTTCAGGGGTGCAGTGGCTACTGGTCAGACTTGAATGATTCAGGCAATCCTTCTCAGTTCATCAGGACTACTCTGTAACCAGGTTTTCTCTCTTTAACATAATAGAGGAGAATTTCACAGCTGGAAAAATAAAATAATAAATAAAAAAAAACACTAGGCCAAATGCAATATATAGAAGGATGGCAAGGTGAAAGGATTGGTGAGGTTTCCTCTTCTCTAGTCTGAACAAACCAAGGGATTTGAGTTGAAGAGCACTGACCCCAAGAAAGAGACCTGGGGGTGTACCACTTGTGACCAGCCTGAAAGTGGACTTAGAACTGTTGACTGTTACTGCTGAATGTAATGCATGTAATGTACTGTTGAATGCAATCTATTTTGTTTAGACAACTAAATACCAGTTGAATATTCATTTTTTCTGTTGACTCATGATAAGAACATAATCAAAGCTACCCTTACCATTTTAATTACTCATATCATCATAAAACTGAAGGAGAGTTTAAACATACTGAGATAAGGCTATAGCTCCCTAGCTTTGAAATTCAGCAGTTTGAGTAATGCCAATACCTGTAAATTGTTTAGAATGTTACATAAAAGGGATTGTAATTAGAATATAATTTAATTTTTATAAAATTAAGGTAATAGGTTTCAATGAAGTTTTAAACTTAGAATAAATATTTCTTCCTGAAAGAAAACTGACACCTCAGAATTTGTTATTTGGCAAAGAAATGAAAGCAAAGTGTATTTGAAGTTGTTTTTTTACCAAACAGATGCAACGTTGATATATTAATAAATAAAATAAAAGTAAAAGTAATAACATTATTTTTTAAAAATTGCCTAGGACATAGGAGAGCCTGAAATATAGGAAATATGACAGCTCTTGTGCAAGTTCTAATCTGCTTACTCCAGACCAGATTCCTATAAGCAATCTCCCTCTTCCAAGCAGATACTATAGCCCCCAATCAGAGACCATTTCAATGTATCATATGAAGTTGTCAAGAATTCTTTTTCACCTACAGGAAGTTTTCAAAATGGAGGCCTCATTCAGTTTTATTTTTCTTCTTTGAGGGTGGGATCCTCTAAAGGACCTGATTTCATTTATTTATTTCCCTCAAAAATGAGGATTACTAAGTTTTGGACACTCCTGGGTCAAAAGCAACTGTTTGTAGAACTTAAGAATACCTGCTATTATCACTTATTTAAGAAAAATGATGTAGCCTAATATTAGCAACCACAGGTAGCTATAAGCTCAGTCGTACCAGTGGCAGTCAGGAATCTGAGCACCTGCTCATTTCAGTAAGCAGCTGGCTTGATGGACTTGGCAGCAGTGGATGGGCCATGATTTAAAGGACGTGTTGACAATGGATTTTGGGGACAGAAGGATATAGCTACTTGTTACTGATTCTTCCCACAAGAGAAGTGGGAGTTACTGTCACTTTTCTGAACATTTATACCAAAGGGTAAGGAAAAAAGTGTAGCGTTGTGAAAGCTATTTCTGCATGAGTAGTCCCATGAAAGTAATGACAACAGTTACAAATGACAATGGATAAGTTGCATACCTTTTAAAAACTTTAATAAAATATAAAATGGCAAATGTTCCCAGATGACTTGATGTTGTAAGCACTTGCATAGCTATGATGTCTTAATTATATGTAAAATTCTCTGGAGAGGATTGTGGAATGCTAGGCTTAGTGTTGCTGCAGTTTTCTGAAGTATGAATATCAGTCATTATTTCCTCTGGAACCTATAATTGTTCTATCAGTGATGGAAGACTGAAGAAAAAATAACTGGGAATATTTCCCTTCTCTGTTTTAGAAACTTCAGTCTTTCTATTTTCCCCTGCAGGAAAAAGTGCAAGACCAAATACAGAATTTTGGTAGGGACACTTCTATGAACAGAATAAAACTAAACTACCATCAACGTAAAGCAAAAGCACGCGCACAAGAAGCAGGGACAAAAGTAATTCTGTATGTGCTCTTGAAATGCAGACTGCAGTTTATGTAGTTTTGCAAATATGATTCTTTATAAAGTTTTTCATTTATGTCTTTGCCTTACCACAGCTAAAAATCATCTGCATATTATAATATACATTATAAGTTCAGTAGTAATACTTAAGCAATTAATATGGTTATTTCTAAATAATAATTTAAATGTAAAAAGTTTTTCTCACTTTTGCTCAGGATTACCTTTTCATGCTCTGATACTGTGCTCCTTTACTCTGCCCATCCATTTTATTATTTGACTGTTTCTATTGGAAAATCTATGTTCTCAGGAACAGGAAGATGTTTACTGATTTACCTTGTATTAGAATATGTAAGGATGTGCATTATTCCTGTCTCTGTTGCTGGTAATTTGCTATAATTTTGTTATAGTCTTCCTCCTTTCATTAAAATTCAGAAACTCAAAGTCGTCCTGGTTCCTCTTGCACAAGCGATTGAGAAACATTTCATCTTTGCATAATTTTCTTCTGCTGGGCTGAATTGATCATACTAAAAAGATATGACTCATAGCAAAGTAGGAATGAGGAATTCAGCTGTAGTCTTTATCCTCTGCTGGGGACATGAGTAACCTGGCTAGGAATAGCACATATCTGTGGACACAGATGAAGACTACTTTGCTTCAAGGATTCATAGGATTACTTTTGCAAATGCAATTTGAGGAGCAGAATGAGAAGCCTGGCTGTGTATGGGTAATGATGTAAAAAAGTCTGTATTTATACTCTCTGTGAGATAAGCTTGGCCAGTTAAAGTTTTGCCATTCTGGCTTGATTCCCCTTTTCAATTCTGAGAATGCACCAGCTTGCACATGGGGTGGATAATCAGCAATTTTACCTTCAAGGATGGATGTGATTTTGCTTTTAAAGGAGGACCTAAAAATACTGAGATAGTTAAGACACTTAAAAATGATTACCTTACTACTTATTGAAAGTATCCAATTTACGTAAACTCATACAATACAGTGGTGGCTGTATGAAGTGCTTTATGTTTAAAAAAAAAAAAAGCGTGCAGTTGTGCATAGCAAATCAGCTGCTCGAATCACTTTCAAATGCTGTGGAATTTTAAATAAGCTGCAGGTAGTGGAGATGCTGAGCTGTACACCTTGTGAACTGAGTGTTAATTGCATGTTTTTGTCATGTGGGCACGTGCTGCTGTTGCTAGGTTATCTCAAGATGAGAACAGGTGCTGTGTATGCTGATTGCACACGGGAAAAAAAAAGTGTTTTCATGTTGTATCAGATATGCTGAGACCATGACCTCATCCCACACAGGCTTATTAACAGGGATGAGCAGGAGTTGAGTCCCTCCACCTGATAAGAAACTTCTCTGAAATACTCTATGCACTAGTGCTAAATGAAAAGCCCAATAAAAATAACAAAAACAGGAATTTCCTGCAGAAAGGCAGGCTTTACCTTTTCTTTGGAAATAATACCAAGACGCGCTGTGATTTGGACTTTAGATATTTGTCTAGGAGTGAATCCATTTTCCAAAAAAACATTTGATATGTGCTGCGCTATAAATGCATGTGAAGGTCTCCCTTCACTGTATAGGCAATAGCCTTTTTTTTGTGTAGAAAGCATCCCTTATACCTAAGATAAAGGAAAAACCGTAACTAAAAGAGCTGGATTATTGTTATAGAAAGCAATGGATGGATGCTCTTAAAATCAATTGGATTTCTGTATTTCTTCAGTTTTATTCTATTATTTATACCATACCACAGTGGTAAGTCTTCACAAAATTATGTGGAAAGGTGTTGCCCTGAGGCAGTGGATTCAGCATGACCTTGACAATACGTATAGAATGGCCAGAACAGCATGTGGTGCTCTCATCTATATATATAGCCAATCTCATGACTCGTTATCTATAATCACCTTTCAAATCAAGACTGCTGGAAATGATGTATGTGCTATACATCCAGTATTCAACACTGGAAGTAAGTTTTCTAGAAAAATGATATTTCTATACAAAAAATCATATTTTGTGGCAAAAGTAAATGTAAACTAGTAAATTCTTTCATTGAAGAGATTTTTATTACAAGTTTATTTAGATTTGATGTTCTGAAAGAACATCCCCATTTAGGGAGATTTATTATGAAAAGTGAATTATTTGTGTACTGTCCTATAATTATTTCCACACATCCATTCTTGCTCCAAACATTGTCATAATCTGAATTTGTCATTTTTTTCCAAAATATTCTCAAAAATACTGGTGTGAAGAGTTGCTATGAGTAGCGATTAAGATTTTTTCATCAAAGACTGAGAGATTCCAGACTTTTCTCCCTATTTTACTGACTTACAATAGAAACACAATTTTTAAATAATTAAATTCTGGATTAGATGGATACAGCCTAAAGTGCAGTAGCAGGAGACAGTTAATGTGGTTTTCAGCTCATTTAAGAGGATTCAATGGAAATAGATGTCTTTCAGCACAGAATAGCATAGCTGAATGCAATTCAAGAGAAGGAGAACTTTGTCCTTTCTAAATCTTCCCTGTTCTACAGAATATAAAACTTTAAGCTATGCCACTACTAGCCATTGAACTTACCTTAAGTTTGAGAGCTTGATATTGAATATAGGACATATGAAATGGCTTGTGGTGCCAGGATAGTTGTGTAGGGATTAACAAAGGAGTCCCTTTGTGAATATGTCATACAAGACTTTGTAGACAACTATTTGAAAATCTTTTGAAATATCCAACAGTTAGTACAGCTGGACATTGAATCTTACAGTGAGGACACCTTGTGACATGATTTAACTTGACATTTTCTGGTTCTGCGCTATGATTTTGATACTGTATGGCATAAATATGCTTTTCTTCAATATGACCTTCCCAGTTACGATTTCTGTTTTTTTTGTTTGTTTTACGATTTGATTACCAAACTGCTTTTGCCTGTCTGTGTTTCCAAATGGACCACATGGTGCCTATAATATTCAGTGTATTAAAAAGAGTTAGTCACTGTGGAGTCTGTTGCTTGATACTTCTGCCTTTGATTTAAACAATGTAATGTCAGCAATTGTTTTCTGTAATGGTACACTTTAGTCTCTCAAGCAATGTTATATGGGAACATTTTGTAAATGTGATCAAGTCAAACTATTCTTTGCTAGATATACTCGTACTGTTAGTCTGGTGCATATAGTGGTATAGTTATCATTTACTTGCCAAATGTACCACTAGATTGTTGGTGCTGTTTGTGATACAATCTGTTGTGCAAACAACATGGAATTCCTAAAACGAATGACCCCACAGTAACTCTGAGTCTGGGAACTTACCCAGATCTGCATGTGAGAGATTGAGACTTGCTTTGCTTCTTTTTCAGGTTATAAGCCAAATCTGTACCATCACACCACTCAAGTCACTCTCAGAACTCCACTCCTGACTTGGTGTTATCATCTCCAGCCCATATTTTCATTAATGTACATACTTCCAAAAGTTACTCTGGATGTAGCCACAGTGGTTTTTTATCATGTTTTCCTGTTGGAAATTTAGAAAGCAGTGAATAAAATCAAATAGTAACTTGTTAATGTGAAATAGAGAACAGAATTTGATCTCTGAGCAGTCAGTCAGATAGCAGTATTATGAGAATGTGTCTTCTAGGTAATGTCCTTGTGTTGTCCTGTAATCATCAGCACTGCTAGAAATTTTAAATTAGTGACAGAATTGCCTTGAAATTTAACAGCTTATGAGTTATATATTAGACTGTCAAAACAACATTGATTGAGATTATGGAAATTAAAATCAATTCTGTTTAACTTAACTGCAAACCATCTGAACTTTTCTCTTTAGAAAATTTACAAATATATCATAAATATTCATCCTGAGATTCATCTGTTTCTTCACCACTATTGAAAAAAACATTTATTTTCAGTTTTTGTATTCCACGTGCTCCACTGATCACTAATTTTCAGGATCAATGAAGTTTTCAAAGAATGCCTCTGCACTACACTAAGCTTCAATAACGCTCATAGGCAGAGCTTTCCACTGCACCTATTGAACATTTTCTCACCTATTCAAAGTAACATTATTTGAATATTTTACTAGAGACTGAATCATGGGTAATTAATATCCTAGCACTTACATAGCTCAAAATAGATTGCTTTATTACCTTCCTTTTGATAATTATAGCTAATAGATTCTTACAATAAATTAGGATTTTGTGGTGATTTTACAATTTGTTTCTTTCTGAAGCGTCTTTACTATGATGAGGTAGGTAAAGAGTCTTTTTGGATACTAAGAACAGCTTAAGGAGAAAAAGAGTACGAATTTTATTTCCAGAGTTCTGGAAACAGTCCCACTGCTCATTGCTACTCTAGTAATTCATTTATTAATGATCTACTAATTCAAGTATCTTTAGTTTCATCATGGTATGAAATCTATAGAATGGTAATGCACGTGTGTAGTACATTTAAAAAACTGTTAAAAATATAATAGATCTTTAGCAAAAGCCTTGCAGTTTGTGGTTAAAATGAATTTTGAATAACTTATAAATATTCTTGGGAAAAATATCGTCTTATTCTCTTGTTGTAGGCACTGTCTTTGTGTTTTTGTTTTGTTGGTTTTGTTCTGTCCTGTTCTGGTTTTGGTAATCATAACATAAAAACTCTAAGAAATCTGCTAAACTTTTCCATTTGCTAGAAGAATTGCTATTTGCTATTTATTTTTCTTATTTTTAAATTTCTTGCTGCTTACAAGGTGGTTAGATAAGATACGTACTAACTTCTGCAACATAATGGAAAGAAGAAAAATAAATATACGATGCTTTAGCATTTCCTGACCTTGACTGTAGTGTTGCATTTTCTTTTTTTGAATAACCAGACTTACGATTTTCATATATGATTGAGTCAACTCTTTGAAAGGGTAGATAGTGGTAGGACAAGGGGAAATAGTTTTAAGTTGAAGGAGGGAAGATTTAGGTTGGATATCAGGGGGAAGTTCTTTGCTATGAGAGTGGTGAGGTGCTGGAACAGGCTGCCCAGAGAGGTTGTGGATGCCCTGCCCTGGAGGTGTTCAAGGCCTCTGTTGGATGGGGTGCTGGGCAACCTGGTCTAGTATTAGATGTGGAGGTTGGTGGCCCTGCCTGCAGCAGGGGGGTTGGAGCTTGGTGATCCTTGAGATCCCTTCCAACCCAAGCTGTTCTACGATTCTATGATTATGGTATTCATGTATATTTTCATACTTTGACAATTTTTTTTGTGTCTGCTCTGTCAATGATGCTTCCAGAAGAGAGAACTGTAGAGTAACAGGCTGTTTCTGTGTTTTTTCCTTTTTAAATCTCTTGTGTGTTGTTTTGCAAGTCCGGTCTTCTAAACTGGTGGCTTGACATCATTTCTGAATAGCACAACAAGATATGACTGCATTTCTTCAGTTGCAATGTTATATTGATTTTTATTTGCACTTGATGTTGATGAATATTAGATATATTCCAAATCCGTCTTTCCACAGTTTGCTATCTTTTTACTGAATAACATTTACTGCAGTTGTATGGACATAATTTAATTTGTTTTCCTTGTGTCTAAGTAAATATTGTAGCTGTGTGGAACTTACTAAGTTTTAATAGACTTCCAAATAAGTTCCATCTAACCCTGCTGCTCTCCTTTTGTAGTAATTCAACTATTTTATCAATTGCTAGAGTGTTTTTATTTTTGCATTTATAACTACAAACTTTGTAATGGCATAATGCATCTTCAGTAACAATAAGTTGAAATTTATTATAAAAGGTGAGATCCTCTTTCCTGGTATTCCACTCCTATGGGTGGATATTAACTGCCTGTAGACAACACACTGTCCTGCTGATTTATTTTATTTTTTTTTTTTGCAAGAGACTTGAAACCAAACTGGCTACATATCCCTTATCATTCGAATTCACATTGTTTTCAAACAATTAAAAAAAAAAAATCAGTATGCATCTTCCGAGATGTGAACAATCAGTGGATTAGAAACAAGATAAAAAAAAAAAAAATGTTGATAGATGTAGATAGATGTTGACATAGTGATTAATGACAGCAGAGAGGAAAGAAACTGGTGTTTTCCTAAAAGGAGAGCTTTCTGGGAAGTGGCAGGGATGAAGAATGCAGAGGGTGGAAGTTTGTGATTTTTAAATTATGCTTGTTAAAAAAAGTTCAGGGTCATTACACAGTCCCTTTCTTGACAAGTAATTATACCACTGTGGGCCCCCACTCAATCAGCAGGAAATTATATTTTGCTCTTGACAAAAATCTGGTTCATGAGGACTCTAAAGATACATCCAATATGAAGAACAGCAGAAATACTTAAATATATATATACATTCAGTAGGTTGGAAACAGGTGTTAATGAACTTTGCAGATGCTCCAAGTTAATTAGATACCAGACAGTTTGAACTAATCAGTTTGCATTGATCTACAATGACTAAAATATTTGTTATCACCACTATTTTCATCAAAAATCCAAAACATAATATCACATGAGCCTCCACAAAGAAAAATAAATCCTTCCAAGCCAAAACCATGACAGAACTTTAAAAATTTTCTCTTTTATGTCTTTTGCCAGATTGCAGACATAAGTAGTAAATTCTAGAGGTCTTTCTGTATAAAACGTGTAGTTACTAGCAATGAGTGCAGTAAGTTACATGCTTTTTCCATCTGAAGTCTTTTCATCGCATTTCTGATCACGGTTATTGAGCTTTTTTTCTGTCACAGAATCTGATGCTTTCTTTTTTTCTAGGCACTTGCTGTGTGAGTTATTAAGAACAGATTCAAGTCAGATCACTGTTAGACAACACAAATGGTAAAAAATTATTTTTGTCTACCAGTCCTTGTTGGTTTCTCTTCTTTGCTGCCCAATTGTTCATGATTTAATGATCTTTCATTTATATTTCCTGTTAATTTGTCTATCATACTCTCTAACCCATGTCGTTTACATTTGGTATGTTTTCAAACTTTACCTGGCTATTTAGTAAGGTCATCCACAGTGGCACACCTGTTACTCTTTGGACAGGCCACATCCCTTGCTGACAAGACTCAATCATGTCCAGTACCATTTGAATAGTTGTGATTCTCACCTTGGGCGATAACTGTATCTACAAAAAGATCTCAATAGCTGTCTAGAGAAACTGAAGATTTGAAAGTTACATGTTTGGTAATTTTGTTTGTTTAGTTCAATATCAAAGGCTTTGCTCAGAATACTACTGTTCTTCTAGTGAGAGATACAATAAGGATCAATACAAGTAACATGGTATTAGAAGTCTAATATTTGTTTTCCTTCTGAGGGAGGAAAGGGTTAGAATACAATTTCAAACAAACAATAAAAGATGGATGTGGGCTAATGGGGCAAGGAAACATAGAAGTTGCTGATTGGTTGTTGGAACTGAACTGGTGACTACATCCTGAAGAAAACCAGCCGAAGCTGGATCACCTTCTTCAACCATGCCAAGGTCAAGAGTACACAATGAGGAAGAGATACAGCCTTCATCCCCACGACACCCAAAGACAACCACCATGAGGCACTACGCATGCTCAAGGGGTGTGACTCTGGGGTGGAGCGTATTATAATGATTTCTTGGAATTAACTGTAATAGTCCCTCCCTCCCTCAGGAATGCTATGAATATGTATGCATTTGATCTTTAAATATAGAAGTTTTCTGCCTTTCGTTGTGCAAGCTAGGATAGGGATACCCCCCTTGCACCCAGTGTGTGGGCACAGCGCCATAATAAACATACCTGCTTTATAACCATCCCTGGTTGTAAAGTTTGTTTCCACAAGTCACTTCTTAGTAATTCTTTTCCTCCTTAGTTTTATTTTAAGTGACTCTCCTTGAAAAAGGAGTGAGAAAGAAGGCAAGTTCTGACTGTGAATAGTTGCTCAACTGCTTCCAGCTATGACTGTTTATGGCCTCCAACAAATCTATGTTTAGTTGTAATCATACACTGCAGGTGATTGCAGTGGCTCTCTGTCTGAACCCTTCTTTTCTTTTGGCTCAAAGCTTGCTTTCTGAGGTATGTTTTGTGATAAGACTCTAACTGACTTACCAAGGAGGCAAATGGTGGGTGTTGCCGTGTGGCAATCAACATCACCATGTGAACATTCGAAAGCATTTCCTTCAGAGCTGTTTGCCCCAGGAAGAGAGTGCTCAGGAGTGTTTACTGGTGGAAGATCTGGCCTGTGACCAAATAGTGCCAGCTTGGTATGGGAGACTGGGGAATGATACCGTTGTATCCTGTGAAAAACAGGATGCAGGTGGGCACCTCCCTGCTCCCTCTTATCTGCTGGCAAGGCCTGGAAGATGGGAACAAAGGAGTTTTCTGCTGAGATCCCAAAGCCAGAAGCTGCCCTTCCATAGAGAGAGCTGACTCAACCACTTTGGATTTGAACTGTCACTCCAAAAAGAGCTGACTCAACCAATTTGGACTTATTTTAAATAAGTTCGTACTGCTGTTGGAGGTTGTCGTCAACCAAACCGGTTGGCAACCGAACAACAAGCCCTGATGACCCATCACCCAAGAAGATCAACATCTGCGCTACAAACAACGCTGGACCCCTGGTGGTGACTGTCTCTCTTGCTTTCAACAAAGACTCCTTGCTTTTTTTTATCTCTTTTCTGTCGCCCACCTTCCCTTCCCCATCTCCCTGAACTACTAGGTTTTGTAATAAACTGGTCGGGCTAACATTTGACCCGTTGTGTCTTAATCTCACCATCGGGTATACATATATTAAAAGAACTCCTTATCCCTCCTGTAAATTGGAGCGAGACACTCTCACATGACATAGTACAGTTGCTGTGAAAGAAACTTGTGTTTGTATGAATACACACAGACGAGATCAGGATTTGAACTGCAATTAGTCTGCCTCTGGGTATTTCATTGTCTAAATGAAAAGACTGTTGAGAGTAGAGCATAGTTTCTAGCTGCATTTTAAGAGAAGAAAACAAAGTATTTTACCAGACTTTACCCAGTCTGACCATCGGTCCTGTATCTCAGATTAAGACATGCCTTCATGGTGCTACTAGGTTGAAGTAGAGCAGAACTCTGGATCAGAAGAGCTCATGCACTGAAGCAACCATGACAGAGAAAAGTCTGCCAGCAGTTTGTTATTGTGTCCTGATGAAGGGTGTTTATGTTCTGGAAAATGTACATAACTAGACAGATTTGGTAAATGAGCATGAGTGCATATGTATGATATTATGTATGAGGTCAATATCTGCCAACTTTTATGTGACGTACAGAGCTGTCTTTTTTTGCATCTCAATTTTTAAAAGTAATTCAATTCTGTAAGTGAAGTAGTTTTTCAAAAAAGTGCAAACTGGTCACATAAATCTCTAGACTTAAATATAACACAATGTTGCTGAATGATTCCAGACCTGAACATATTTACAGGCAATATGTTGGCAGATGCCACTGGAAACAGAATCACCAAAGCAGAGTGAAACTAGAAAACAGAAATGAAAAACAGGATGCAGTGGGACCACTATAAAAGGAGCTCATCTTTTGTTAGCCAAAGTCTATGCATTACTATTTTGACAGGCTTGGAGCCAGGACTGGGATGAATCAGATCATTAGAAAATGTTCAGTTATGAAGAAGAAAAAAATTACATAAGGAGAGAATTTTTTTGTTGTTGATCATCAACCAGAGAAAATAAAAAAATTAACCTGCCAACCACTTAATCTGTCCTTAAATATTTTTAGTAGTTTTTTGAGTGTTTTGGCTTTGTAAAAATCTGAAATGTTAATTTGAAAAGCCTTCTCAAAAATTATATATGGATATTCTTGCTAAATATGAATACACACAATGAAGATAATTAACTTTCCTTTTAAAATAGATTTACAAGCTCAAGAGGACACTTCAAGGTTAAAAGTCAGTTGTAAAGGCAGTGATGGAATGTTTTGAGGCAGAAAAACACATTTGTTTTGCAGAACACTGTTTCAAGCAGTAGGAAAAAATTTCCAGGTGATAACAATTAATGTTTTTTGGAAGGAAAACACCCTAGACGTTTCTACGGAAACGTGGCATGTGAAGAAACAAATCTCCCTTTTTTTTTTAATAGACATAGATGTAGTGTTAAATGTGGGAACTGTCCTCTCTACCTTTATTACAATTCATATTTGAGCTTATCTGTGCTTTGAAAATTTCTGTGGTTCTATATTACTCTGACCAGAGATGTATAGGAATGAGCATCAAAGATTCTCATGTCTTATGAGAATATTGTCTTATAAAGACAAATGGGCTAAACAGAGTAAAAGACAAATCCAGTGTGGGAATGGTTGAGGAATTCTCAATATGAACATCATTAGTTTGTGCCAACATAAGGAAAAGGGAACGAGGAGTCAAATACGCTTCAAGAAGCAGGAAAGAAACGGATGCACAGTATGGCAATATGCTTTGTGTTTAGTGCTTATCATTTGTTTAGCTCATTTCTCAACTTTCAGAAGGCATCAAATTAGAGTTTTGTGTAATGTGCGCTAAGTATTTTATCTGAACTTTGTCATGTCCTTTCATTTCAGCCTGGTTGTTGTCCAGAGAACAGAAATGTGGGTAGGCCAAAAGAGAATCTACTGGCTTGATGCATTAGGAGGCAGTTCTGATGCTTGTTGCAATAAAAAAGAAAGAACACACTGAGGAATAAAGCAACAGCTTCCGAGTTGGCTCCTGGATTTATTGTCGAAAAAAATAGAATCCGATTTTGGGAGACTTCTGTATATAGAAAAGTAAATTTCTCTCTTTATCATAAAATATATATTTTAATAAAACACTGGCCTTGAAATTAATATTTAATTTAAAATTTGTTAGCTAATGGAATTTTTATGTGTTTTCCTTTATTGGAGATGACAAACATTTTAGAGATGGTTTGATATAAGAGGTCTGTTTTATATTTAAGTTATATTCAGTACCTTAAACCATACATTGCATTAATACTAAATGTAAAGTATAATTGCATTTTTAATGGTCACATTTTTCCCTTCAGGTGTTTGAAGTTTTGTTTGAAATATATTCAACAGTGGATTTTGCTGATACAAAGATAAAAATGAAATTATATTTATGTAAAATCACATAGGTGTAACTTTAAAATGTGTTTAATTCAAATATCTCCTCTGAATTTTTACCCTCATGGTAGACTAAACAGTCTGGGACCTCGAGGCTCTGGAGAATAAGATTCTGCTCCTCTATGACAGTTATTCAAAACATAGCTCGAGGAGGCCACCTTTCGCAGTTGGACATGTAGACCATGACAGTTCTTCCCTGAGGTTTAAATATGCAGTACTGACATGAGTACAAAATCCATTGTTATTGCTGTGTTATTTTAAACACTGAACTACCCTTTGGATTAATGAACACCATCACAGCATTTTTATTTTGTACCTTAATTAACTAATGATCTCTGGGGACCAACTGCTATATGTAAAACTCCTGCTGACCTCAGTGGGAAGGAACAGCATGTACTTTTCTCAAGGAAGACAAGTTGATTCAAAAGCAAGATGAATTAATTTGGACAGGGGAATATGAATTTAATCTTGATCAGTACTCCATCCGCACTTCTTCCATCTCATTTTTGCCCCAGTTGTCTTTGCAGCAAGGATTGTCAAAGGGAAAATACAATGGAGACCTGACTCTCCTGTAGCTTTCCCAAACTAACCCTATAAGCCTTGTTTTGTTACTGCTGGTGTGGGCCATCTCTGGAGAGTAGTGAGGGGTCATGTTCAGACCTGAAGGTTTTTGTGATGCTTATTTCTGTTAATACGTACAGGATAATGATTCTCAAATGCAGAACGATTTGAGTCACTGGGGAATTTGAAATTGTGCCAAATCTTTTTAATGGTTTGTGACATTTAAAACTCCAATGCTTTCATATTTCAATAACATGTCCTTTATGTAAAATATTCATAATTAATTTCCATCTATTACCTATATCTGATATAATAACCAGAATTTGTTCTTTTAATAATATGGAATTAAAATTTTTTAAGCATAGGAAAAAAATTGAATTTTTCCTACATTTTTCAGAAAGTAACTCTGAGTTCTGAAGAGTTCCTGAAAGTGAACATGTCCTGACTTATTCTATTTCAAATGTATGTTTAATATTTGAGACTAGCTGGGCAATAATAGGTGTAGAAAGGAGGACCAACATAATTCAACAGGTATTGAAAATTATCTCACTGATGAAATATTCTTTTTATACATGCTGTTTCTCCATGTCTGAGGGCTCCTGTTGTGTAGAAGAAATTGAATGCTTTCTCATAACTGCTTAGTATGATGGTTACTAATTAAAACAGACAAAAAATCCTTAAAATATTTTCATATTTTATCAAAGCAAAACTATAGTAATCAGGAAATTAAAATTAAAAGAATCAAATTAAAAAATCCAAGCATCTTGGAAAATTTTCTGTCTTTCCTAAATTGCATATGAAAACAGTCTTTTAGTTCAACATTAATTTGAGCTTACGAATGTCCAGCTTTCACTAGTTTTTATTTCAATTTTTTATTCCCTGTTTTTGTCATCCATATGCTAATATATGTATAATGTAATTTCACAGTTATTCTTAAAAATCGAGTTATGACATAACTCATATAGGGATAATGCTAAAGAAATAAAAAATATTTTGAGACCTCCAAACACATTTCTTGTTTTTCAGAGGGTGGTGTAATGCTTTTCCTGTTCTTTTTGGCATTTTAGTGGTTTCAGCTGTACTTTCTCTTTTTTCCTGACTCCTACACAGGAATAGAGAACAGTCCTGGGTACTTTCACTCTTCTTCTTATGTGTGAGAGTTTATTAGTGGCAGCTACAGTATATATTTACATGAAGACGTGTATTTATACTAGAAGTATGAAATGTTTGTGGTTGTCTAGTCACTGGCTGAGCCCTCAGAGCTGGAATATATTTTGCATGAAATGTCTACATAAGAAATTTCAGAAGTTCTTTTTTGAATAATTTGATGGATGGCGTTATTTGTCTGCTTGTTCAGACTTACACATGATGTTCTCTTCAGCACGATGGATGATCCATAGTGTCACTTGAATGTGTGGTCCCTATGTTCCTTGTTCAGCAGATTTGCCAATGCATTTTCATGTACGTCCTGCAGAGTCATGAAGGCGCTTGCAGTGGTTTGAAGCCCACAGCAGCATAATCAATTGCCAAATCAATAACTTATTTTTGTGCATGAGAAAAGAAACTGTTCTTCGTTCTGGGATTGTGCGTTCTTTCTGCTGCTTCTGGCTGCTGTCATGAGCTCTTCACATGTTTTCACAAATAAGTAATGCATATCGAGTTTCTTACTAAGCCACTTCCACCCACCAGTCAGTTCATCCCCCCAAAATATTAATATTTTTTCTAACTTTGTCAAGAATCAGGAAGTACTTATCTTATGGAAGATAACAAATGTAAAACCTTGAACTGGTATATCCATAATATTTTAATAGAAACAGCGTTAATAGTTTTGATACTTTGTATCCCAAATGGTAGTTGGCTGATTTTCTTATAGCTCACTCTGAGAAAATGCAAGAAATTTCATAACGAATAGAGATAAGAGAAGATCATGAAGAGTTGAAAAGCTTAGAAAATGTAGCAATTGTGCATTAAAATAGCGCCAAATGAAAATCAAATAGTAGCAAGAGCAGAATCTATTTCAGGAAATTCATCTATCCATGGGTATACATCATATCATTACCAGTAAAAGAATACTCTCAGGAATAAAATTGAAAGAAGGATTTTTATAGGAGAAAAAAGCATTGTTTTGTCACTTTGATGTCTAAGCAGTTTCCACTTCTCAGCTCAAACCAGGTGTAGTAGGTAATGAAAGGTTCACAGAAGTGCAACAAATTGAATAAACAAAAGGCTTTGGAACAACCTCTGTACTAAAACAACTTTTGTATTTCAGTCTTAAGAATTAGATGAGGTGGAAATGAAGTTCAAGGAACCCAAAAACTGATCTGGAGAAAGATGGATTGGAAAAATTATTCATTATCTCTTCTGCTCAAAGATCTCAAGGAATCAAACTAGGTTGTAGGATAAAGACTCAAAAGAAGGCATGAAGTCATTTTTTCATGCAGTGGATCACAGTTCCAAAATTCATTGTTTATGTTTATTGCAGATGGTGAGATTGCATGAGCTTCAAGAGGAGGCTAGATAATTAGTTGGAAAGCATAATCACTGAATATGCTAGGCACATACAAATTATGTCTGGATGAGAGTATGGTTATGCCATTCTTTATCCTGATCATCCAATTTTGGGATACTGTCAGAGCAAACATACTGAGCACACTGCACTTTTAGTCCAATTTTTGGCGGTTTTTGTTGTCCTATTGTGCAAATCAGTGTGATGTCTTGTGCATGCGAGATCAGTCTAGTTTCTATGTAGAGAACTTTCTATGTGGAAAATATATTATTATCAAACATGGAAAACATTAAATATTCATAGATAATTAAAGTAATCATTAAATGCTCTGTTAGGGAATCAGAATTCCCAATCTAATAACCTAGCATCTTTATAGGCATGTAAAACTTGGTTTTGTGCATGGAACACCCTCTTAAGAGGATTGTTTGGCTTTTGATCATGCAATTTCCTAATGGTTTTGCATTATTAAATCATTCAGTACAACCTAGCTGCTAGGAGCTTAGCACAACATATTTCTTGGGGTTTATAAAGTATGAAATGAATAATTACTCTCATATAAAGAATAGCTGGATGAATTATTTTACAGAGACTGAAATTGAGAAAGTGGTTTCTTCTCATTTGTTTATTCTTTTGCTTTCATTATAAAACAATTTTTAATAAATGCAGCTGTTTGAATCTGTATTTTACTGGACTCACATTCATCACAATTGTTGAAAAAGGAATCAAAATATCTGCATGAAGTATTTATCTCTGTAAAATAAGTCTGTTTGAAATACTGAAGATACGGTATGCCAAACTTGGTATTATGCAACTATTATGTATTCCTCACAGTATAAATTAGTAACAATTATTGCAGTCATAGGGTCTTATAATGATATAGACACAAATTAGAGCTGACCCACTGAAACATCCAGTGATCAAGCTCTAAATCATCCAGATTAACTGTTAAATGGTGCTTGCTGAGAGGAATCACTTGATAATTTTTCTAATCAGATTTTGCACAAGTGTGCTAATTTTTATGGTCACACCTCAAAAATCTGTTCAGTTGCCATATGCGATCCTTAGTATGCTATTTTTTTCTAGCCAATAAATGCAGATTTGTGTATTCTCTAGGCAGTATAATGTGTTCCTCATGAATCCCTTCCACAATTTCTAATAATTTCTATTAAAAAAAAAATCCATCTACTATGCCATGAAAAGAAATAATTTACCCAGGGTATATTAAAATCTTTTTTTCAACACAACAGTAAACTAATAAATCATACTTGTTTGAATGCTGACATAGAAATATTTCAACAACTTTTTTCATTTATTCAATATGTCAAGAAAATAATTTTTATTCACTTTAAAAATAATAGAAGCATATGGAACAGATCAGAACTAATAATTGTGGGTTTTTTGTTGTTTTAGCTTGCTTTTTTGGGTTCTCTTTTTTTTTTTCATTTTAATTGTGAGTGTATCTTATAAAGATAAGAGATGGTTATGTGAATAGCGAATAAACAAGACTTTCTTGTCTGGAAAGCATTGTAGGTAATTAAATTATGCCCATGTGCTCCACATTTTCAGACTTAGCCTAACATATGTAGACCTTGACAGCTTTGAAATATACCTTTTCATATTTCTGAAAAGATTTCTATATGACTTCACCTGAAAGGTTTAAAATATGAAATAATTAGTATTATGAAATTATGAAATACTGTTTGAGTTTTTTTTATGTCTTCTAAATTAGATTTTTATTTAAATACATTGCACTGGATATATATATCACATTGGAGTAGATGATCTCCAGCAGTCCCTTCCAAGCCCTACATTTCTGTGACAGTAAAGACACAGATTCCCCTTTTCTGACCCATACTGACAAAGTAGTCAGACTCAAACCAAGTTCCATATTCCTTTCCTAGACTGTCGAAAAAGAAGCTCCTTTGAAAAATGATTAATTTGATCTATATGAACCTTGATTTTACGATAGGGTTACATCTTTCTATGAAAACTTCCCCTCTTTCCAAATACAGATAAATTTAGATAACTGCAGACACCTCTCTTTTAAGACAGCCAGTGATGCACAGGGTGATCTGTACAGTCTGAAACAGAAGCAGCTTTATCTTTACCACAGATAAAATTAAATGGTGGAGTACAGCTGTTGTGTTGCATCCTATAATAGGACATTAATGAAGAATAGTGTCTAGAAAGGAAAATACGGCAGTGGCATTGATTCAGCTTTGTTATGTATTGCCTGAACCTGCATACTTGCTTGTGTAAAGAGTAGGAAGAAAAGAAAAAAAAAAGAAAAAAGCCAGTGATGCACCAAGGAGAGAATACTGAAGATGTGGGCAAAACTGCATTTGTTCTTGTTTTTTGTTGGTAAAATTGTGTCAGATGTTTCCACTTATTTCAGATATATTACAAAAAAAAAAAAAAGATCTTGTACTAGTATTTTTTATGAGATATATGATAGATTCTTGAACTATTTTTTCTGTAAATATTTATGGGAATATATTTCAGAGAATCAAAATAGATTCTGTTGTTATTTTTAGTCTTTTAAGGTGAAAAATTTCATATGGGTACTGGCTAATTTGGATGCTTTTAATTTCTGCCCACCTAAGCATGTTAAATTACAGTCTGTTTGATACAGCTGGTAGTGTTTGAGAGTTGTATCCTGTGCATTTTTAGAATGGATGAAAAACAAGAGGTCTTGTGATTCTGTACAGAAAAGCACTATTTTAGAAAACAGAATTTTTTAGAATTATTAAAGTTGAAGTTTATTCTGGTATCAGATTGAAAAAAAATTCTTGGCTACCTTTTCTTGCATAATAGTATTCTTTAGACTTTTTTGGCATTTAGCAGTGCTACAGTGATGCTATAAGTAAAACAATTTGTACAATAATATATTTTGTTTTCATAAATGCTAACAAATACAAGAGTTTTAGACTGCATTTGCTGATGTTTGGAAACTCCTGTTTAGATGCTGCTAATCTCTTTTGCAAAAAGCAGTACAAAGAAACTTTTAAAAGGCTGTTGTTGCTATTATATGCTGATGCTAATTGATATCCTTTTAATATGTGAGGTCTTCAAAAGTAAAGGAGGGAAGAAGGGAAGAAACCATAAACATTTAACAGAGTACATTTAACAGAAATCATAAACAGTGTCAGAGTACAAAAGTGGCAGCAAAATTGGATATCTTTGCAAGCAAACTTCCATTTGAAGTTGTGGCCTTCAAAGGTCTCAAAACTTGTTGTATGTGACACAATTTTTGAGGATTGTGTTTATTTGGGTGGATTTACTGTTAATCCTCCCAATCAATATAGCTGTTAATCATTGGAAATTGGTCTAGCACTGGCACCTGATTCTGCCCCCAGAAGTCTTATAAATCGCTTTAAAGAGAACAATGACAATAGTTGTAAATTTTATACTTAATCAATTAACTTCTAAGCAAACCCTGGATGTATAAAATAGGTTAAAAAGTAGTTGATTCCCCTACTGTGCATAACGTTATTGGTACTCTGTGATTCAAGTGATGAGCCATAGTTTCTTGCCCATGAAAAGTGTATTTTGCTTTATAGGAAAGAGGACAAAGGAACTATAACCTTTTTCCAAACTCAACTGTTTGTTTGTTTTCTGAAAAAGGAGTTGGCATTTGCCTCAAACAGTTCTGCCTTTCCAAGTTAATTGAATACTTTTTAATTTTTTTAATTATGTTTTGCAGGATCCATTTATTATTGGATTATTAACACTATTAACGCAATCATTTTAAATGCCTACTATTATCCAATGTCTTATTCGCTCTAAGTACTCAGATTCCAAATGAATGCTATTTTCATGTACTATCATGTTATGCAATATATGAAAAAGTACTGATTTAACAAAATATGATTATTTAGCAAAACCTAAGCTGAAACTCATTGTTTGAGTTACGTAAGAGTTTTACATTTTTGTTTATTTTCCTTATCCCCCTCTGCCTTCTGCTTTCTTCAGGCTTCTCTTTTTATTTCCCTTTCCTTGTTTTTTACGTTAATTCTTATTTTCATATACTGTTTAGCATTCTGCATTTATTATTCTAAGAATACCTCATATGTACATATATGTACATATTTACTATTTACATATTCATAGTAAATATGTAGTGTTCTATATGTTACATATATACATTGTATGAATGTATATAGTATATACAGTGTATATATATTGTATATTTATTCATAGTATTTATGTATATAAAGTATATATTCTATATATATATATTCATAGTAGCTGAGCATGAGGTTCAGTGCATAAAAGCCATGTCCCAGGTTTCAGCTGCAACTTGATTGCTTGTATGTCTAGAACAGATAGTTGTGGGAGCTTTCTTATTCGATTTTTTTTTTCTTTGAGCATTCCAGATAGTTTTGCTACATTGAACCATTGCTAAAACATGTTTGAGTTCAGTCTTGAGTAGTAATGGCTGGGAAGAGAAACTTTCTGCTGCTTTAGCCCTGCTCTCTCTTCCAACAGCAGAGAGACAAAAGGATGCCAGCTGTGTGGTTGTCTGCAAAGAAGCTTGAAAAACCCTCCTAGCATAAATACCTCATCTGTTTATCCAACTGGACAGAGCCTGGATTCACCAGGTTGTGCATAACTTAGGATGGTTCTGCAGACAGAGATATGGCAGATGGCTTTGCAGAAGCAAAGAAAGCTTAATCTCTGCCTTCAGCATAGTCCTAACTTTATGATTTCAGAGTCAGTTGGGTTTGAGTCAGTGATGAATCTGTAACACCCATGTTTTACTGAACTTTCCTCTTACTTCATGTTCTTTAGATTATTAGTTAGCACGATACACTTGCTGGATGGAATGGATTAAAAAAGAACCAAAGGGCAGAGGTAATAGTTCTCACCAGTGGGTTCTTTCTTTCATTACTATTTTTTTTTGTTTCCATCTTTGAACTCCTTTTTAAAAAGTCCTGTATTCCTTTTGCTCTTTTTCCTATCTTCCAAACTTGCATATGACATTGAAAATATCACAAAGCATACTGACTCCTTGTGGAAGTCACAATGAAGGTCTTTATCTCTTTGAAAATACTTCCTTAATAAAAATTAATTTTGTGCAAAAACATAAGGGCAACACATGCTATTTAGTTCCATTTACTGTGATGTTCCCAGAATTTTGATTGGTTAATGTCAAACTGCTGATAATTTGTTCTCAGTGATCTAAAGTAAGCAATATAAATTAGATAAAAGAATAAAAATATGTTGCAATTTGAAAAAAATGATTCTGAAACTGCTCTAATTTCTAATACAGGATGTCAAAATACAGTTGTTCTATAGATTTCCTGAATGAATATGTCAGTTCATATTGACAAATGTCAATAGAAAATAAGACACAATTAAGAAAAGCCTTTTTTTTAATCGCCAGATTTTGCCTTTCTTGATTTTGAAGTGAACTCAAGGTCCATGGTAGTAATTTAAGGTAGCTTAAAGAGAATGAGATGGATATTACTTTATTTTTTAGAGCGGTTGAAACTGGGGAAGAATGAGAGCATGGCCAAATGCTATTAGCTGGGCAATATTTCCTGTAAAAAATTGCAGTTCTTATGTACACTTTCAGACCTTTCCACAACATGACACCAGCACAGATGGCAATGCAATAACACAATAAATCCCATAGGAAGCTCATTGCCACTGGACTAGGTGTGAGTCACTGATCAGTACAGAAGGGTAGTCCTTTTGTGCAAAAGCCTGTGTTCTCCACAGAAGCTTAAATCTGTGAAACTTATTTATCTATTCATCTTGAGTAATTTCTAATGGTGGCTGACCACAACTCTTGCTCAACCTTCAGGGAAACAAACCATGCATATGAAAATTTCTCCTGATTATTCTGATGTACAAGTACCATAGGCCCAGACCTACAGTGTTTTTAGATGCTTAATTCATGTTGATTTAAGTAGGGCTATTTATCTAAGTGACTTTGACATCAAAAACATTCCCTTTTGCTGCATATTGCAAATGAAATTACTTATGTCTTGAACTTTTAAGTGAGCTTGTGTGCAGCAAAACATTAATTTAATCTATTTTCTTTCTTAAATGTTATAAAAGAAGCAGACTGTTCTATATCTTTTTTTTTCTGCTCTTTTTGAGGAACAGCTTTGTGTTCAGTCATTTTATATAATAATACTTTCACTTTCAAAAGAAGAATCCTACTGCTCTTCAAGTTTATGGAAAAGGTCCAATTTATGGCAACATTTATAATAGCAACCAACTCCCAAAGAAGTAGGAATTAAGCCAAGTGCTAATGTTTCTTGACTTCTTAGCTATCTCAGTTATACACAAACTGTGAATAAAATGTATGTAATATGAAGACTTAAATTCTCATAAAAGCACTCAGTTCAGATTTTGAAACTGTATGCTAGAAATCCCTATAAATTCAATTTTTAGCTTCCTATGCTCTTTTTTTTTTTTTTTTGTCTTTTTCTTTAATGTACATGCATGTTTATACATATAGTGGTAGTAATAACCCAGGAAGGCACACAGGAATAAAGGGGAAAAGAGTGCTGGAGACAGGAAGGTTAAAAAAGCTGCTACTGGACGATAACAACAGTCTTAGCATCATAAATAAAATACCAGTGAGACAACATTTCTATCATTGAGGGATATCTATAAGCATAGTGTAGATCTTTGTGGACTGTGTTTGCTCTTGGAATTCTTGATTCTGCTACTGTGAGCGCTGAAAGATTTTCTTGACTTAAAATCATTTTTCTGTCTCATGGTTAGAAAACAAAATAAAACACAAAAATGTATTTTCCTTCCAGCCAAGTTGGAAGGTAATTTCAGGTTGACTAGAAGGGGACCTTGTGCTTTATGACCAAGTTCCAATTGGAGAGACTGTCCAGTTGTTGCTCCCATGCTGCGTGGAAATAAGGTTTTGGATATTAGTAGCAGAGGTTTGCCTGTTTCAGACACTTTCTGTAGGAAAACATGTTTTCTGACAGGAGGAAAAAATGAATACTTCATTTTGTTGTTTTGAAAGGAAAAGATACTTAATTTCAGTGCTTTTGAATAAATTTGTACCTGTGTTGTTTAACACATTTGTATTTCAAGCACAGATCTGAAAAAAATTTGATAAGTTTTGATGAACAAAGTTGACAACGTACTTCATACCGGGGTGAAAATTGGACACACTTGGTTGTGATGAGTCCCAGCAACATTTCATGCCCAAAATATCAAATGCTAGAAGTGCCTTATCTGTGCTAGATGGAAGATGGAAGATGAATGAAGTCAAACATACATGTAACATGACATTTCAGACAATATTTTTTCATACTTGTGTTTATAGCATTTAGATTTGTCACTTAGTAAAACTGCATGGAGTTTCTAATGTGTTGTTAAGGAACAATCTTTAGCTTGGGATTTTTTTTATGAATTATGTTACCTGTAAAATATCCCAGCTTGTATCCTGGAACAAACAGTGAGTGTTGTAAGACCTGAAATCCACTGTAGCACTTCTATTTCATGAATGTTGATAATAGCAGTAGCTATGAATCTTTGATATTTAACGCCTATGCCTGCTCATTTTCAACAGGAGAAGTTACAGTTTTCTTTTTGAAGCAAATGAATGACTATTTCTGCTTCATAGTACTATGGACTCTTTTGTGTCTGATTAAAGTATATATAGATTATGTCAAGAAAGTAATAGAAATTACAGTAATTACTCTTGAAAAAATGAACTCCTACAATGAGAATAGTTACATATATTTCTTTTGGTAATAATTTAAATTATGAAATATTAAAATATTAAGTATATTGTTGACATAAAAAATCAGAATCTAAATAAATCAAAAGGAAACAAGATCAGAGCCATAGGTGAAGAAACTAAAGCCTGACACAAATGAAGAAACAGAAACCTGACATTGTCAAGCAGCTTTTAATATTTTACTGATATCAATAACATTTAGAAAGACTCAAAATCCACTCCTCACCTGGTGCCAATATGCTCAGTGGCATAAGTGAAGCTATTTCAAGATTCCATTCCCAGTGTTTTCTGGAAACTGAATGGTAGAAGACTGAAAAGCTCCTCTTCAAATGGTCATATTTTTAGATGTGTATATTCATTAGTAATTGTAACAAACTTCATTGAATATGAAATTATCATTTACAGATTGAGTACATAGAAACTATTTCAATAAAAGGAGGTAGAAAGGGAAAAGTACAGTTATGATTAACAAAAATGCAATAGACAACATAAGAGCGATTATTACGAAGTTTGTTATCACAAAGATAGAATAGCATTTGTCCGTTTCTACATTCTATGATGTTTTGGCTCTCTGAAATAATCTCATATTTCAAACTGCTTTTAACCTCCAGCAGCATGATAAGGCTATTTTCATCTCCTACTGCTAGGAAAAAAAGTCAGAGCTTCTTTCAGTGAAATGAGTTTTATTTCAAGTGCTATCTTTTGTAAAAGACACAATAGACAAATTCAGTCTATGTAAGATGGTGGGAAGGAGGGATGTTCTTTTTATGGAAAAAGTGAATTGGGGACTGAATTGTAACACTGGGTTACATGGTTGTTATGCAGCAGGACCTAAGCAAATGTGCTTTGTCAATTCCTTTGACAAATGATATTTTATGAATAAAGGTTAGATGTGAAATCATTAACATACAGAAGTACAACATCACATACAAGGGTCTTTTTTTTCTCGCTAATCTGGGAATGTTAAACAAAACCAAAGTTGCCTTTTCCCAAGTGACTCAAACAACTTAAAATTTTAAAGGGTAAAATTTCTGAATCATCAGTATAATGTTTGCATTCTTTCTTATCAGGAATGGTGATGAAAAATTCTCATTTTGTAGCACACTTCATGACAGAAATTAAGAAATTAATTTTTTGATATGTTCTCAAAATATCTAAGTATTCACAGACAACTTTGTAACAAGCTGTCAGAAAAAAATCATTTAATTCAATGCAAATCTATCAATGAATTATGAATATTTCTTGCTGCAAAGTTGACCAATATGTTTTTTTCCTGCCTGTAAAGGTAATTCGGGAAAATATGGTGTAAGAACTGATTCAGGAAAATAAGAGTTTACTGCAAAAAACTTCACGTAGGATTTTCTTTTCCCTTAATTTGACAAAATAAAAATATGAGAGTATTTATAACACACAATAAATTAGAAAACCAAGGCTTGTCTCTTACTATTAGTTATGCAACAGGATTATATTCAATAACTAAAAAACCTGTGCTTTTTCTCATTACTAAACAGTTCTAAATATCTTTGTACAACTGATATTGAGGACTTCATTAACAAATTGATTTGTTTCTATGCTAACTATAAAATGTAATTTATCACAAAAAGTTTAATTGGAATTTTTTTGTAAATAACTGATGGTTATTCTTTCTGATGTTCTTTAACATCATACCTTAAATAATAATCAAAAGATTCAAGCACCCAGACCGGCATAATTTAAATCCGCTTACCTTAATGTAGATCACGTACAACTACTTGGATGCTTGAAGATAAAAATGGATACTTGTCTTTATGTTAGAAAAACAGACAAGTAATATTGGAACAAGACGGATGAATTCATAAACATAAATTAAATCCACTACAGAGAAGGCATTATGTTGCATGTAACTTCAACAAAAGTTTCCAAACCTGATTGAATTGATTCTTGAGTGCTTACAGAGTTCTTTAAATCAGCCCTTGTCAATGATAATCTGAGACCTTAGTATTTATTTCATTAGTATAAGTCCAAAAATGAACCAAGACAATATGTTACTATTCTATTATTTCTAGATAACATTTGACTGGGGGAAAGAAATCTATAGTTTTGCTAATGTTTACGCTACTAGCTTTTGAATATAATATACCGGGAAAACAATGCATTTTCATAAGAGCTCCTGTAATTGTATTCCATCTAATGGGTTAATTGTTAAAAAATGTTCTTCAAATTTGCTTTTGGTCCTAACACTATTGCTTGGTCTTTAAAGTTAATTCTGAATATATATTTATTAATTGCTGGTGAGATTCTAAATAATTTATATCTGTTAAAAATAAAAGGTACTCACCGCATAAAAAAGATCTATTATCTTTTTGCTTAAGAGACAAACTCAATGAAATTGTATCCTAATTACAGACATATCACTGCAAATGAAGCTTGAAAAATCCATATTATATAATTTCTTTATTATACGAAATTGAACACAGAAGGATGATCTTGTGATTAAGGCAATGGTCAGGCAATTTTTAGTTTTAATTTCTGTATATGATACAGAAAAAAAATGTCTTCCCTACTGGTTTCAGGGCACATCACAATAAGTCTTTCATAAGCAAAACATGAAAAACAACTGATATCAATTATCTGCTTGGCAACTAATGTGATTATTTTCTTAGAAGCAAAGTATTTACTAGTAATCTTTTAAAAACATGAACATTCTTACTACTGAACTCAATGTATTATTATGTAAATCACATCTTACACACGAAGTTAAAAAACATTGTTGGTGTAAGTAATATCCTGGTAGTTAATTAAAATAAAGCAAGAATTTACTGTGGTTAGTCCAGCCGCAATGATGCTAACGTTCTCATTCCAATATGTTAAACAAATCCCGTTAAGATTATGCTTATACAATGTTATTGAGAAGCTGCTCACTTTTATTCAGACTCTCCAGGTGATCAGATTGCCATTACTGATCTCCCTCAAGAAAAGGACACAGAGAGTTGTAGTGAGTTGTTAACATCCAGAGCTCTTTGCTGAAGCGACTGTGATGTTCAGAAAAGCGTGTGGAGTATTTTGTTGTTTATTTTTCATCTTTGCCTGGATGACTACCACATGGATGCTTTCTTCTTCCTCATTCTAGGGTCCAATTTGCACTATCTTCATTATTGCTTTACATCTTCTTTCTTCATTGTTCGCAGTTCCACATTGAATACACATTTAATATAGATGTCAATCTTTACCATTTGGATATCTTCTTTATTATCACAAAAACAAGTTTTCATCAGCTCTAAGGTCTGCATTTCTTTATCTGAGTGCTAGGGAGTTAATCATTGCTCTGGGGTCTCCAGTGCTACTTTGCACTTTCTTTTGTCATCATGTATCTGTGCTTCTTTTCACTGCATTGCAGCCTTGCTTTAAGGCCTTTCCTTTCATTCTTTGCTTCTACACTACACTGTTATGTTGCTGCATCCAAGACTTAAATTCTGCACAAACTGTATACTTACACCTCCTGTCTATATAAAAATAATGGCTATATACCACATAATTATACAAAGACATGACAAACTACTAGAAATTTAGCAAAAGCCACCTGAACAAAGATAAAACTTGTGCATTTAAATTACTATGGTTTGATATCTAAGTTGAAGACAATGTTTGGATTTCTTTCTTTGAATTCAAAGGTCAGGTGGTTAGGTGAAAAAAGTGAAAGATGACAATTTTTTTCTTCTAATTTGCTGTAATAAATCCACTATGTATGTCTCATTTTGTGAATTCCTACTTCCTCACAGTAAAGATACGATCTGACATATGTATATATATATTTGTTCACACAATTGTCATGCAACTTTCTGCTTTACTAAGTTGCTTCTGATATCATTCAAAGTAGTTCAGTAACAAATGGGAAAATGTTGAAACAATCCTCCAAAAAATATCCTAATTGAGATGAAGTAAACAAAGTTTAATAAAGAATAAGGCAAGAACGTAAGGATGGGGTCTTGAAAATCAACACTTTTTAAAAAGTTTGAGGGAATATTGCTCTGTGGAAGATAGCTGAAGATGAAGCAGTTTTATTACAGATATGGATAGAAAATTTGGAAACACAGACTTCTAAAACCCCTGTGCATACAAGCTTCTTCACAATTACAGAGCCTTAGCTGATTCGCACTTATTTTCTTGTGAAGTAGCCAGTGAAGTTAAAAGTGAAGGAGAACCAGCCTGTCTTTCTTCCACTGATGATTTATATCAGGAATCATGTGTTTAGGAGTAAAAAATACAACAACCACTCCACCAGAGTTTCCAGTAAACCACTTAGTAAATGACTGTTTTGTCTTGAGAAGCTGTAGGAATTCAGTGAAAGGAAAAATGTCTTACTCCTAACTAACAGATTTAAAGAAAAATATGAAGTGGAAAAGTGATGGAGTACTATATATTGTTTTCATTTCACTTCATTGGTTCACAGGAGCAGTCAGATAATAAGCATTAGTTTGTTTGGCAGCCTGTGCTGAATGCTGTGATGATTTCGATCTCACTCCTCAGAAGACTCACCACCTTTCTGAGCACAACACTCAGCCTTAACTGTAGATACCAAAGATCAAATTAGAAAGTTAAGGATGATAAAAATAAATGTTCTAAAATATGCCAGTTAAGTCAGCGTGATGATACAGTTATGAACATTTTCTAATACAAATCTATGCAAAGTTATCAAAAAAAGTGTAACAAACTCTCAGATTGCAATTTTCCAGTATTCTTATGAGGAAAGTACATAAAAATTACCAAGCATCTGTGTTTTGTTCTAAAGGTGGGCAAACCACTTTCAATATACAATATGACAGAATCTTGTTTTTTGAAGGAAGAAGATAGAGAGAAACTGCAACATTAATATAAATACTTAGACACCCCACCCACATCTGAAGAGCCACTGGATATCTACATACTGGTAGATATTTTTAAGTGTCTTACAAATTTAAATCCATTATATGTAATTCATTTAGACTTTCTAATGCTTGTTGTGGTGCAACAAATGAATTTTTTTATCGTACCACAAATGACTAAGACTGCAATTGAGCACCTTCTTGTGAAAGCATGTTCTGGTTTGACCAGTTTCTCATGAATTGGATTTAATAGCATATGATTTTAGAACCCCTAAATTTTGCAAGATTTTGGAGGGTGCTCATTATTTGATTAAAATGGAGTCTCACTGTTTGATTGTGAAAACTCATGTCTAGAAACTTGTGGAAACTTGTTTGCTTTGTTTTGCATTTTCTTCATCTCAAGCAATTTTCAAAGCCACAGTAACTTAACCACTAATATAGAAAAATAGTTTTCAGAAAAGACTGGCTGCATTTGATTGAAGCCTTTCTTGTATTCCCTCAACAGACAAAGTCTGTAAACAGAAAAAACAGAAAAGCAACAATGTCTTCAGAAGAATTTACAGTTCTGCATTGCTCATTCCTCCATGTGTATACCTTGCACAATAGGAGAATTACATATTTGTTTTTAGAATCAACCTTGGCATCAGTTAAAATCCAGTCATAAATTACCGAGTGAAATTTCCATTAAAGTTAATACAAAGCAGTGCTCAGCTTTCAAGTTCAGCTTTGGACTGACTTAAAACAAAAGTTAGAAATCATGTAACTTACCAGTTTTGTTCTTCCTGCTGCCTAGATTTTTCCCATATGGTATTAAAAAATATGTATTCATTTATCTTAAATACAATGAACTTTTCCAATGACTGTTATATACAATTAGTCAGGAAAGAGCTACTGTGTTCTGATACCTTCATCCTCATCAGTTTTATGCTGTTGGTTTTATACTGTGAGGGACCTATATGCTAAAAGAAATGGAATTAGGATATTGGGTTGAAAACATTTCTGCTTTTGTTTTATAATGTCTAAACAACTTCTCCTTTTCCCTTGAAATTAGGTCAGATTTCCAAGGCTAAATTCACAAAACAGGAGTGCTCAGATTCTGTGACACTATTTGAATGACCACTTCCAGGGGCACGCATTGCTCATGTGGGCTGCAGTGGTGGACATTGACTTCTTCCTTGTTTCTGACTTTCCCTCTCTTGATGCTGTCTCCTTCGAGAATTGCCTAACTTTCTTGTCCAATACCTAAAGGAGATCCAAGTAACTACAACTGGAAGCCATTTTCTCATTAGTACACTGAAAAAGCGAGAATCAGAAGCCACAGAGCAGAAACAAAATGAATGGAGTGAAAAATCAAAGCTTATTTATCCAAAAGCTTTGCTGATGAAAAAGATGCAGAAACATCTCCTCTGGGCTGGGAGAAGATTCTGTTTCTCCTTCAAGATTTTGCCTATAAATTCTCTCTAAAGCAGATAATCTGTTCCTTTCTTACAGAATATACTGAGAAAACAATATCCTTTGGTAATATTCCAGAGAATCATCACTTGAACTCTGGTATACAGAAGTCAAACCTTGCCTTTTGCTTTCTGAGACTTCACTAAGTGCATGACATCTGCTAACTGATACCTTCATTCCAGACAGCAAAATACTGTAGGCGGGTACTTAGTTCTTCCCAATGAAGTTGTTCTCTCATTATGTAATTCATTGGGCCAGAAAGAGTGATGATCCCTAATTCTGTAGTGCTAGGGCATTTGTCAGATTGCAATTCTGAAGAGCTTATCAGGGCTCCCCCCTCACATAATACTTCTGTCTTTTCTTTTTCGATATAGCAATTCAATCTGACAGAAGCAACTCTAACTGAAATTTGCACTGTTATTTTAGTTTTTTATTAGATCTCAAAATTACAAATGAAAATAATTCATGGAAAATTTACAAAATCAATCAAAATTCAACACTCATTTTCAGCTCTTTTTTGCAGTATATATCCCTTTCCAGGTAATGATACTACTAATAATATTTTTTCCTCTACCGAGGCTATGAAATGAGATCTATTTCATAATATTTTTTTACAAAACAGTTATAATTTTCCAAATATTTTCTTTAATTTTGAATACTTAGAATTTTTATGTAATCATGCATAATTTAAACTAATAACATTAGCAGATGGTTAGTAAAGAGAATAAGGTGCTGGCAAGTATGGCATGTACAAATGAAAGTCAGTGTGATCATTTTGGATGTAATATTAAGAAATTACTGTATGTAGTCAGGTTTTCATTTCAAGTGAAAAAAATTACTTCTATTCTGTCGATATTCTTACGCTCCTCTCTTCTGATACTTTATATCTTAGAAACAGAAGTTCTACTAAAAAAGAGCATGATAGAAAATGCCATTTCAACATGAAACTTTGATAGCATGAATCCGTCAGGAGTAACATGTGAGATGTTAATTCCAAATGTACAATTATCAGCTGAAGTTCAGCTACAGAATCATGTTATAATGCTGAAAAGTAATTTCCAAGATGCTCTTGGTTTAATTTTGATGCCACGTTTTAAAGAATCCACTCCTATAGATACTCCTGACTGGTATTTTTTATATCTTCTCTGGATTTCTGATGAAGATTTTTTGCCCTATCTGATATGAACCTGAAGCAGTGTCAAACACAATGCATATAGCTCAGCTTTCTTGTTAATACAGAACTAGTGCAAGGAAAAGTTTACATTTACAGACAAGCAACAGCTGTTTGGTGAGGTTGACATACAACAGCTAGTAAGTGAAGGCAAGGAATCACATTTGGGAGGTCAAAATTTTTCCTTTGTTTCAGCTTTTCACCTTTTTTTGCATTAACATGCTCATTTACATTATATTAATATGGGTACATACAGAAAGGAATATGTGGCCTTTGACTAATTGGAATTAAATCATCAGATTAAAGTAAAGTAAATCATCAGGAAGTTTCATTCTGGATGAAAGCTTGGTAACACTTCATCACCTCACGTTCTTTCTTTGATTCACAGAACAACCACTCATGCCATTTACTGGCTAGATATGTATCTAATTTACTAGAGTTACAGCAGGAAAGAAGACTCAATGGACAATTCTATTTCTGAAATTTTGCACCAGATTTTACTAAACGTATAACTGTCCTTTCCACATTTCTCTTTAAGCATCACTACTTGCAGTGAGTCTGACTTGTTCTTTTCTTCTCCATATGTTCCCCATCTTTAGCATGTTTAGCCATTTCAGCCCTCAGGCCTCTGCTTTGAAATGTAGAAACTGTAATTCTTGGACTGCCTCTCTTATCCTTACGGTTCTTTCAATCTTCTGTATACTTAGCTTTTCTTATGTAAAAGAGTTCTCAATGAGATACTACTATACTTGATCACACCCATGAGGTTACCAATGAACTTTGAAAAGGAGATAAGAGAAAAACAACATCAACAAAGTAATTATTTGGTGAAAATAATTAGGTATACTAATGGGGAAGTTACAGATGAAGTAGAATGGAAAAATTGCAGAGAATCTGACATGAAAAATAATGTTTAATTAGTGATATTAAAAAAATGCATATAATTTAACTCCTGAACTAAAAAATATTTCATTGAGAGTATTTTCTCCTCAGGTTGCTTATTGTTACACAGAGAAATCATGTGACTCCCTTCATATCCCTTCTCTACAGTGGTCTATGTTATCTTTTTGGATAAATGGCAGCAAAAATGATTGTTTGCTGGTGGTGGTGGATTTTTTGGTAGTGGATCACTGTTTCAGAATCTGAAACAGTCATGAAGTCTTAAAAATACATGCTAGGAGTACATAAGACAAACTCATATCTTCCATTTGTTGTTGGGTGCGAGAAGGTGAATTATGAACTCTCCTGACATGGTTTATATATGCATTTTTCCTGAGCAAAATGTACTTCAAGTAGAACAAAAATGGTCTTGAAAAAGGGATTTCATGAGTGGTAGGAATGCCAGGAGCAAAACCTATATTCAAGCTGCCACTTCTGAACCCACACCGGTTATCTATCAAGAAAATCAGCTTAAACCCGAAGTCTAATTATCACTAGATTTTATCATCTTTGCAAAATTCTATGATTAATTCAAATTCAACAGTCTTGTACTTTTGTTCCTAAACTCTTTGCTAGCAAAAGGGTTAAAAAAGAAATCAAAGCAGACAGACAGAAAGTGATGCTATTAAATATGTTTTCTGTAGCTGCTCTGAGTTTTTAGATAACAAATCTATAAGATATTCCCATATTCCTTGAAATGCAAAACAAAATACACGGGCACCTGTTTGGTGATGAGGATAATTTCCTAAATATCCAGGCATTACTTAATGACAATTTCTCACTTGGCCCTGAGTAGCTAGTTGTATAACAGAAGGTGAAGCACTAACTATTGTTTTAATAAATACACGTGTACGTCAGGACAGTGTGGAAGTACATCACAAGGGGGCTTGGGAGGGTTAATATTCTGTTGTTCTCAGCAGTGTCTTAAGCAGTCTTATAAAAAGTAAAGAGTTCATATTTTTGAGGTGTACTAAAATCTGCTGTGGCAAGGTTGTTAGCCACTTACTTTCTAACATTCAATTTGCAGATTCTGTAAGAAATACTTAGCCCTCATTCATATTAAAAACCCAGTGGTTAATAATTTAGTGATCTTAATATTATTCTCTCTATTGTTCTTTGCCATATCTTTTAACACTAACAGAAGAACTAGAACTAACATTGGTACCTTATAACCGGCTCACTTTTCAAACACTGACTCAAGCATGAGCTGTGTTAATATCATGGTCTGCTGTCATGTTGATCATGCATCCTTCCACTTACATTATGTTCTGCAACAGATACACTGTTTGTATTAAAAATATGCCATAAATAGAATTTTTGGTATTAGAAGTCATATCTTTATCTGCAACTATTCATGGAAAAGGGGGAAAAATAAACTAATGTAAGAAGTTTCGAAGAAAGAAATCGAGCAGAGGAGGCGGGCGACCGGCATGGCTGAGCAAGGACCTGCAGCTTAAACTGAGGGAAAAGAGAGAGATATATGCAAAGTGGAAGCAGGGTTGTGTAGCCTGGGAGGAATATAGGGCTGTTGTCCACATGTGGCTGTTGTCCGCATAGGATCAGGAAAGCCAAGGCGCAGGTAGAGCTGAACTTGGCTAGGGATGTGAAAAATAACAAGAAGGGGTTCTACAGGTACATAGGCAAGAGAAGACAAGTCAAGGAGAGTGTTCCCCCTCTGGTAAATGAGGATGGAGAATTGGCTTCCTCAGACGTAGAAAAAGCTGAGGTGCTCAATAAGTGCTTTGCCTCGGTCTTCACTAGTGGTCAGTGAAGACCACTGCCAGGACCCTGAACCTCGAGGTGTGGGTGAGAGGAGCGGATTTTGTCCCACTGTAACAGTGGAACAAGTTCGAGACCTCCTCTTGAAACTGAATGTGTGGAAGTCCATGGGGCCAGATGACATCCATCCTAGGGTTCTGAGAGAGATGGCTGATGTGGTTGCCGAGCCGCTCTCCATCATATTTGAAAAATCATGGCTGTCCGGTGAAGTCCCCAGTGACTGGAGAAAGGGAAACATTACTCCCATTTTTAAGAAAGGGAGAAAGGATGACCCGGAGAACTACAGGCCGGTGAGCCTCACCTCTGTGCCTGGGAAGATCATGGAGCAGATCCTCCTAGAAGACATGTTAAGGCACATACATGACAAGGAGGTGATCCGAGACAGCCAGCATGGCTTCACCAAGGGCAGATCTTGCCTGACCAATCTGGTGGCCTTCTACGATGAAGTGACGGCATCAGTGGATGGGAGGAGGGCGAAGGATGTAATCTACTTGGACTTCTCCAAAGCCTTTGACAGGGTCCCTCATCACATCCTTCTCTCCAAATTGGAGAGGTATGGATTTGAAGGATGGACTGTTCAGTGGGTTAAGAACTGGTTGGCTGGTCGCAGCCAAAGGGTTGTGATAAATGGTTCTATGTCAGGGTGGAGGCCAGTCACGAGTGGTGTCCCCCAAGGCTCAGTCCTGGGACCGGTGCTCTTCAATGTCTTTATCAATGACATAGACGATGGAATCGAGTGTACCCTCAGCAAGTTTGCAGATGACACCAAGCTGAGTGGTGCAGTCGATACATTGGAAGGAAGGGAAGCCATCCAGAGGGACCTGGACAGGCTGGACAAGTGGGCCCACTAGAACCTAATGAGGTTCAACAAGGCCAAGTGCAGGGTGCTGCACTTGGGCCAGAGCAATCCCAGGTATTTATACAACCTGGGGGAAGAAGTACTTGAAAGCAGCCCTGCGGAGAGGGACTTGGGGGTCCTGGTGGACGAGAAGCTGGACATGAGCCAGCAGTGTGCGCTGGCAGCCCAGAGGGCCAACTATGTTCTGGGCTGCATTAAAAGAGGAGTGGTCAGCAGGGAGAGGGAGGTGGTGGTCCCCCTCTACTCGGCTCTTGTGAGGCCCCATCTGGAGTACTGTGTCCAGGCCTGGGGCCCCCAGCACAAGAAGGACATGGAGCTCTTGGAACGAGTGCAGAGGAGGGCGACCAAGACGATCAGAGGGCTGGAGCACCTCTCCTATGAGGAAAGGTTGAGGGAACTGGGCTTGTTTAGTTTGGAGAAGAGAAGGCTCCGGGGAGACCTCATTGTGGCCTTCCAATACTTGAAGGGAGCGTATAAACAGGAGGGGGATCGATAGCGATAGGACAAGGGGGAATGGTTTTAAGCTGAGACAGGGGAGATTTAGGTTAGATATTAGGAGGAAGTTTTTCACACAGAGGGTGGTGACGCACTGGAACAGGTTGCCCAGGGAGGTTGTGGATGCCCCGTCCCTGGAGGCATTCAAGGCCAAACTGGACGTGTCTCTGGGCAGCCTGGTCTAGTGGTTGGCGACCCTGCACTTAGCAGGGCGGTTGAGACTCAATGATCTATGACGTCCTTTTCAACCCAAGCCATTCTGTGATTCTATGATAAGTTACACAAAAATGATACACATCACTCAAAACAATGCACTTTGATATGCATTGTTATAGATTTATTTTCCATATCATTTGCACATCATGGTTGAAAGGAGAAAGAGAAGGAATGCTTTTTTTTCCTTTTTTTTCCTCCCAGTATCAGCCTTGTCAGAATTTTTATACTTATTACAATGAAATGCTGTAGTTTAATCTATGCCTATATCAGGCAAATGCTCTTTAATTTTTTTTTAAACAACAGACTGAACCTATATCTTTCTCCCATACGTCATGTTTAATAGATAAACAGAGAATACATTCAGTTGAGACCCTCAAAGTAAAAACTCATATGATTTCTGACAAGCCTTCCACAAAATAGTAGGTGCGCCATCTCTGAGCTAACAAGTGCTAAAATGGGGAGAAATAGAAAAACAAAAAAAAATTACAAAACAATTATTACATGCTATATTTCATCCAAGTTAGTGAGGTTTTAATTAGAGTAGGTGAAGCAGAAACGCTAAATCATGGCTTGAACCAGTGACTGAGCACCTGGTATGAAGGCAGGGCCAACCCAGGGGAGCTCAGGTGTATGTAATGTACCTGAGTGACTGGAAGGGGTGGAGCCAGGATCCACCCTTCCCAGACATCATTTAAGGGCTCCCAGACTCCCCTTAAGGGCAGTGGAGGCAAGGGTATCTCTCTGGAGATCCCTACCTACATGGGGCCTTCTGCAGGTAAGCGGATTTTCTTCTGTTTCTGTGGCTGCTGTATTAGGGTTTGTTGTCATTTACTGCAGCCTAGGATTGTGCCACCATGCTGTTATTGCTGTACTTTCCATCACATTTTAGCATTACAGTATGTGGTAAAATAATAATTGAGTAAATTTAAACAATCTGTTTTCTGATATAAACCATCTGCTGCGCTTTCTGAGTTCCATAACTTACTGTTTTCCAATTACTTTGATGCTTCTATTTTTCAAAATGGCAGCATTCAATGGTGCCACTGTGGTAAAGCATTTGCCATTGGGCAAGAAAGAAACAGATGGTGAGGAAGTACAGTACCTGATTTGGAAATGTAGAGGAATAGACAGAGAAATTAACTTTAAAGATGTGACTTTTTTAAAGAGCAGAAAAAAGATTACACTTGTTTGTGATCTATTGTTCCTCCATGAGGCTGAACTTACATGACTCTCGTAATTGAATGATTTGATTTTTATAGTTTAATAGGGGGGAAAAAAGCAAGAACTAATTGCCATGCAATTGGATAAATTGAATAAGTGTACGTGAGAGCTTCTCAAGCAACTTTATGTCTCTGTCGTGTATGTTCTGCCACAAAGTGCTAATGATGCTAATATTTTGTTTCTGTGGAGCACTTCTTGCATCTTTTCAAATAACTGAAAATGACTTTTCCAGGTCACACTTGGAATATTTTTTTTTTGTCCTGAGGTGAGGATTGGCTATTATTGGCATTGCTCGTAAGCTTTAGCCGAAAGTATCACAGTAGCACTGTAGTTTCTTGTCTGTCATTTCCAAGTTTCATCATCACACATTTTTAAATGTGCTGTGGTCATTCTTATTGCAGCTTTTTCCGTTCTTTGTTGCAGGAAACTTCCTGAATAGAATTTTATGTTAGAATAACTGCTATGAATACAGGTACAATAGCCTATGTAAAGTAATTTTAATGTTTTTAATAATATTTACATATCACACAGATGCTAGTAGAGATGCATGGAATATCCTCTTTATGGATGGTGAGCAGAGGCCCTCCTGTATTTATTACTTATTATACTGTAGAAGTATTGCTTTTTTGAGCAATGTTATTGTGGTAAGAATGGGAAAAATCTTGCAGTGCAACATATTGTTCACGGGAGTTAAAATTGCATAGATTTTTCAAGTCCCTGCCTGCATAATTTCTCTATGTAATTTCTTATAGGGAAACAAATGTTTTAGTATTTTAAAATTATTGTTAAACTTCATAACAGGTTTTCAGGGGACAGCAGGTTATGTGTATATAAAAGAAACCATTTCTTCTCAGTGACCACCTAGGATCCCTTATGGTCACAGTAATTGCCATGCTGCTTGGAATAACTTCCTTAATGAACTATTCATGGAAAGACTATCGCAAGCAATTTGTTATGAATTAATGAGGCAAGAATAAGAACGCAGTGAAATATATGGAAAAGCATAAATTACAGCAAATAAAAGACCAGAGTAAAAATATAGTAACATTTCCTTGTAAGTCAGCTACTGCTAGCTGGGTAACTGCTGCCCCTGGGTAAACTGACATTTTCATATGCACTAATTAGCAAAGAGGTCAAATAAAAATTCAGTTTAAAAAAGTTCATTTGTGGTTTTTCCACTCTACAGAGGAAATTGAAAATAAGCTCTAGAATAACCGATAAACCATTAGGTGTACTCTTTCTCCACAGCAGGACTGGTTTATTATCTCTGTCTAACTGTGAATGAGTTGNGGGGGGGGGATTGTAACTTTTTTTTTAATGCAGACTGAAAAGTAGCTGTATGCTGAAGTATAAGACAGTGTTGCCTCGTATAGAGAGACGTGCTTTCAGATCTAATGAAAGGCTGATGCAAACAACAGCAGTGCCAAAGCTGCCCTGATGAACTAAGCCTAATGTCTCTTCCACTTTCTAGGCATGCCTGTAATGCTGTGTGCTCATGTTGGCAACAGCAGTGAGCTCTTTGCTAATTAGTGCATATAGAAATATCCAATTACATAGTAGCAGTAGTGACTTGAATAAAAACAACTGAACTACCAGAAGACAGAATCCATATTTCCAAACCAGCAACATCCTCAATTTTTGATTTAATTGTGGAAATCCCCAGCTAAAATTTCCAGCTTCTGGAACTATGATTTTTCTCTGTGAAAAATGGAAGACTAAATGGTAAAATATTTAACAACAGTATTTTCCGTTATCAGAACTGATGTCTGCAAGTTCTTCTAGGATTATAGTACACCTCCACACAAAATAGCAAAATCATTCCTAGATTTAACTTAATGATAAGCCAACAGAGTGTTTGAATTCAAAACCAAAGACTATGGTGTGCCTCAGTTCCTTGGTTTCTTCAGCACACTTTGCTCCTTGATGAGTTGCTGTGCTTTCCTGTGCTGAAGGAATAGTGCAGAAGTAACCACAGAAATATTTTTGCTTCTTGCACCTCCCTCAGATTGAAAAAGCTGCTATTTGGTAAGCCACAAATTTCTGCATAATTTGTTTCTCAAACACCCTCTCCTAAAAATACACTTAAAGGATAAATCTCATTGTGAAATGCTCACTTAAGATTTGATATAGTTTCTAGTGAAAATAAAATAATATACATGTAATTGCAAGTGATATTTCTTTGCAATTTAGTATGCATATAAGCTTGGTATTTAAAGATTAAGTGCTTTTTGTTCAATAATTTTTAGTACTTAACTATCTCCATTCATCTTGTATAGATGGACTTGCTTGTTGGTGCATAATGATGTACTGTTACGTATATAGTGTATTATTACAGTGTGCTGTTTCAAGATATAAAGGTTTCACGAGGATGTACTTGGCAGGATGGTTTTCCATATAAAAGCTACAAGAAAAGGCAATTTTAACTCTAAAGTCAGAAAGTCAGGTTTTTCTCAGTAGGAGCTAATAAAAGATTTTATATCATTATATGTTTTTTTCTGTAAATAAGTTAAGAAAATATATTTAAAAAAATACTTGCACAACTTTTAAATGCATATAATATTTTTAATTTCAGCCTCTATGAAGAATTAATCTCAGGGAAAACCAGTAAGGATATAAATCTGTCATTTAATACTTTTGAAATACCCTAAGACAATCCTAGTGATATTTTTTTTTCCAGAAATAAAGGCAATTCTTAGCCCTATAAAAATTCAAGTATGCAAGGTAAGTAAACCAAGTTCAGTTTATCCCCTTGTGAAGTTAGATGCATTTTCTTAATAAATAGTTGCAAATACAGATTATACAGCAGAAACATGATAAATGCATTTAACTTCTGGATTTTTGGTGTAGTGCTTACTGAAAATGTGCTTATTTTTTTCTTTCTGTTTCAAGGTGTTTGTATCCACTCATACATTGATGTAATTTTTCAGTAGCCAAAATAAAATATCAGGCATGAATCTTCTAATGCTATGCTGTGGCATGTGCACAAGGAAAAAGGTCTTATTTTTATTCAACTTCTATTCTTTTAGCTCCTGTTGCTTTATGTTAAGATTATTAATGCTTTGACAACAATACTCAAGGTATTCACATTACTTCTGTCCTTGTTTTGGATTGTCATTTTCAGAAAATCTAAGAAGTTGAGTTTCAAGTGACTTATTTTTTGTATCTAAAAAGAAATAGTATTTATCTTACTTGTTACACAGAGGCCAAAATCTTTGCTTTGCTGATGTCTATGGAGAAATGACCACTCAAGCCAAGATTTCCTGAGGAAATCTTAATGACAATTGATCTAAATACTTTACAAATATGTTTTTATTCCACCTTCAAGGTTTTTTTCTTTAAAAAAATATTTTAGTAGTTCAAATCTATATGACAACTGAGTTGACATTTGCTCTTTACCAATACTATGTTCCCAGAGCTGCAGTCAGCTTTCAAAATGTAGAATTGTCTCACGGAAAGTAAACTGACAATTTCCCAAACTTAATTTTTACTGACTGTGCTTATAAATATAAGGAAGAACTTTGTGATAATGATATTAATATTTATAATTACAGGGCTTTTTAGTATTTTTCTAGCAAGCCAATAAACAAAAATAGAAGATGTAGCTCAAACTCATAGTGTATAGTCAAATGTTACCATTCACATATGAAGCATGAAATGTATGACTGTAGATTAGTTTATTTTGTACACCTGCAATATCTCCTGGACACACTAAAAACAAGGCCTGGCTTTAAACAAAGGCAGAATGTAGTGAACTGAAGTGTTAGCAGCCACTGTAATTTCTTTCAGCATCCCCTGAACTTCTCTGATGTTGTATCTGCCAGCAGTGAAGCCAACAGCAGCCGGAAAAGCTGAAATGCTTCTTGTGCTGCTACCAGATGACATCCACTGTAATTTTGCTGCTAGCAACATGAGGGAGGGATGCTCGGCTTCTAAGCATTAACTCCTAAAGTATAGAAGATTAAGTAAATTCTCAAACTTGAGGTTTGTATTCTTGCTTTAAAAAAAAAAAAAGAAAGTTGGCTACAGGAGTATTCTGTTTGCCTGTTAATTAGTTATTGCCTCGGAGGCAAGCTCATCTGCTGAAGTATAAGTTTGCCAGCCCTCTGAAATATATTTTCACTTGTATGCGTTGCATGCTGAAATGATGTCTCAAACTGGAAAGATAAACAGGAGAAAATTATCGCTGTTGACAAGTCCAGTCTGAGTTGTGCAATGAGCAGAACAGTATGGTGGGGAGGTTTGGTGTCTTACCAACGATGTAGTCAAGGTAAATTTTTTGGGAAGCACAAAAATACTTCAGCTGACAATCCTATTCTTCTTGAATATTGCTTTTGCCACTATTTTGATTCTTTGAAGTGTGCTGTTCTTGATATATATTTCCAAAATCAGCAGTATGAAAAAATGTTTTGCTTACTGGTGTTTTCCAGAAAAAGTTGATGATACAAAGGTCATCGCTTTAAATTGTCTTTCCTAGAATTAACTGAAATATATTGTAAATAATATTGGCCATTGATATTTTGCATATGCAAGCTCCTCAGGTTTTAGTCAATCATTGGTAAGATACAGACTTCTTCTTTTTAAGATTTAATTAAAATCTTAAAAACCTGAGATCTTGTATATACATTTAATTTGTTTAAGCTTCCTTGTAAGATGTTGGAGAGCTGATTAAAAAAGGTAGGTAACTGTTGCTTCATACTGGAAGTTGTAGCAGGCAATGATGTGAATTTATTTGAAAAGCTTATGGTAATTTTCAGTAGTTGCTACTGAAGTTATTTGGAGGCTAGAAATTATAGTAAATATAGTTTTGATGGGAAAGTTGATTTGTGATAGGAAAGACTGAGCAATCATCGCAGAATGGACTGCACTGTTCTAATGTGGTAGTGAAAATCAGCTCTTATGTTGACCCATAAGAGGAGGCCACAGAAAACAGTGTTTTCAAAAGCACATCTTATATAGTTCAACACTTGTTCCACTATAAGCTGAGCATCAGAAAACATTTCATTTTCTTCTACATGCTTGATAAAAATTACTCAATCCTCTGATCCTTGGAGGAAAGAATGTACATTTATTGAGGTGAAATTCTGAAAAGAAATTGCATGTGTAAGCCAAATTAGACTTGTTGAATGTACTGGGACTTCCAGGAATCTCACACAAAATCACTCTCCCAGATATCTCCTGGGGAGGGAATAGGATTTGCATGGGAATGGGAATGATGCACATTCACTTTACTTTAGAACGTCATGGCTGTCACACTCTCTCCTAGGGAGGGGACCCACCACCTTTATGATGTGCTCCATGTATGTTTTCACTTGGGAAATAAAAGAGAGTAAAGAATCAGTTCCTTCTTGTCCTGTCTGAGTGTGGACAATGCTTTAAGTTTTCACACATTTGAAGAGGAATTCTAAGAAAATGGGCGAAGAATGCACAGCTAGTTATCCAACCTAAAAGCCTTCCTGGGGAACAGTGTAGAAGGGATTTGAGCTGAGGGTAATCAGAAAGCAAGGACAGTTCAATTGAGTGTATATGGCACATAGCAGGCATGTTCTGCTGAGCAGATTAGACCAGACATTTTCAGCAAGGGGCAATAATAATCAGTGGGCTTACAGATAATTTTTTAATCTTAGAAGTTGTATATAATAAGACTAATATTATATACAAACATAAAAGCAATAACGTTCACAGAAAAAGTGAGGTCTATATTACTCCATGCTTAAATCAAACTACTGAAAACCATGTTCTGTGGAAAAAATGTTCAGTCCTCATGATAAAATAAAGTTTTAAAAATGGATAGTTAAATTTATCAATGAGGAAACTGACACTTAGAAAAAATAATCCCTTACCTCAATGTCTTGTATATACAATTTCAGTTTTAATTTCAGGCAGCTTTTCATTGCTTATTTCATATTTACCTCCAAATGTTTTAATCAGTAACCTAACCTCAAAGCAGAGCACTTCACACCTAAAAGAAGGGACAGCAACTTAACTTCATTTTAGATATATTTTCTGATAATGCTTGTTTGTTCTAGAGTTATCCAGGAACTTAGTTATGTGTATAATGGTACGGAGATAAAATGCTGAAGTTTTTTTGCCTAGGTAATCATTAAGGTTGGAAAAGTCCTCTAAGATCATCAAGCCCAACCATCCATCATCAATACTTACTTTCTAAACAATGTCACTCAATACAATATCTACCCTTTCCTTAGTCACCAACAGGGACGGTGACTCCACCACCTCCTTGGGTAACCTGTTACAGTGCCTGACTGCTCTTTCTGAGAAGAAATTCTTCCTAATATCCAACCTGAACCTCTCCTGGTGCAACTTGAATCTATTCAGTCTTGTCCAATCACTAGTTACATGGGAGAAGAAGCTGATGCCCACCTTGCCACAACCTCCTTTTAGGTAGCTTTAGAAAGCAATAACATCGCCTCTGAGCCTCCTCTTCTCTAGACTAAACAATCCCAATTCCTTCAGCCTCTTCCCATAAGTCTTATGAAGGCTCTGTGCTCCAGATCCTTCACCAGCTTCATTGCCCTTCTCTGGATATGCTCCATTACTCTCCATCTGAAAATGCTTAATGACAAAAGGGTTACATTAAATCCTTTTCTGTAGAGTGAGGGTGTAAAATTTTAACTAAAAATAAACCCTGTTTCAGCTTGTGGGCACAGGAGCAGTGGGGAGAGTTGGTCAATCCGAAAACAGTATTCTTATACCTGCAAATTTACAGAAAATACATACTTTGTTTTACACGAAAACAAGGTATCTGAAGCAAAATATTGATAAACTTATCAATAACTGCATAAATCATTCTCCAAAATTTTTTTATTGTTATATGAACAGTAGAAGCTGCTTTTCAATGTGTAGGTATTTTGGAAACAGCCACAGAATGTGTTTTCTTTGCTAACATTTAATACATGGTCTGTTTTCTGCTGGCACTGGTATTTCAGAATACCTCCTGTCCCAGGGAAATTGTGTGTTAAGTGGTGCTACCTTTCAGAATTGGGAGTGTGTATATACAAGCAGTATATGTGCCTACAAAAATTATTTTACAGTATTTTCATCTGCAAGCTATGGGTGCTTTCTGTTATGTAGGATGTTTCTGCTCTTATTGTGCAGTGACACATCAGGCTGGGCATGTAAAGTAATGCAGTGTGACTGATACAAGCTGATGTTACACTTCACAGCACAATGCTTCTTAATGTGTTATGTCAATGGGAGTGTTTAAAAGGGAAAAAGTAATTCTCCAGGAAAATCTAACTAATAAAAGAAATCAAAATATCCTTCCCACCCATTTCCATCAAAAAAAGAGAGGAAAAAAACTAAAAGCCAAAAATGATTTGTTTGACCTCCAAAAATAAATTCTGGAGGCTCAATAACAGTAAATATAGTAGGTCGTTTTGTAACATGCATACAGACAAAGAAGTTGAATTTTTTTGTTTTATATGGTCTGGATTTTTCTTTACAGAGACATTATTTGACATTTGAGATCTTTCAGTTCCAATATGTTTTCTAGAGAAATAAAAATAGTGTTTTTAATGTACTTCTAGGGTTTTTTTAGCTTATAAGGCAACATGTTTTCAAAATCCAGAATAGAATTTTTCAGATTGTACTGAATTTCCTTCTCTATTACTTAACATCATCAGAAAATCGTATTCCTGAGTTCATTGTGGATTCTTTTTTTTCTTTTGATGTTGAACCTCTATCTGTTTTTCAAGGTATATTTTTATGCGGTTTATAAACTGAATTTTTCTTCAAGATCACTTTGCTATATAGAAACTAGTGTGGTGATTTCTCCTTTGTTATTGCAGATTTCACAGTATTTTCCTGTTAGTACTCCTAAAACTCAAATCTTTCCATCTTTAATTCAGTATTCCTATGACAAACTGTTTCTTCTGATTGCTAATAGCGTTCATTCTGGTTGAGCATGTAGGCGTTATTTGCTGCTCAGAGTTCTGCACAGTCTGTGGTCAGAGAGCCAAACAGCCTGTCCTGTAGCTGGTAAAGTACTCACAGGGCTCAATGGGTATTTTCAGTTCCTCTGAACTGATGCACTCAGCATTTACGTGCATCTTTTTCAGTGCCTATAGTCTGAAAGAGTAGTACATCGTCTGGATGGTATCCCAGAATTTTCTAGCTTTAATGTTGCATTACAATAGATAGTAAGTTCTTTTTACCACAAAACACCGCATGATGGTCTCTTGTAGACATGTATGCAGACATAAACTGAACCCATTCCTTGATGTTGAGAGCAGGACTAAGGCTGAGGCCAGCACGGCTCCAGCCTGCCACGCCATGGCTCACTCTGGGAAGCACAAAGCTCAGAAGTGTGCATCTGGCTGCGAGGAGGCACGGTGCTGGGGCTGCACCTTCAGGAGGGAATAGCAAATGGATGCCGTCAGCTTCTGAATGAGCTGAGCGGGAAGCTTAAAGGGTTGGAGGGAGTCAAAGCTGTGTATTCCAATGTAGTCCTCCATGCCAGACACATTTGAGGGAGTATCACTCATGCAGAAGTTCCTTAAATCTGGATGTTCAACTTTTTGTCCTCTTAAAGCTGGTGCTCTGTCTAAGACAAGAAAGCCTTTGCATTCAGCAAGTAATAAGAATTGCAGTTAAGCTTTGATCTTCAGGTGTTAGAACTGAGCTCTTCCTAGCAAATGCACTTGCAATTAATAAAAATAAAAAAACGACAACATGAAGTGTTTCAACAAGGAAAGAAAATTTCTTACATTGTTTTGGTAGTAAACCTGCTTGATTAATCAGTTTTATATCACCTTCAACAAATGAAGCAAGGAGAAGTTCAGGAATTACAGAATTTTTAACAGTTACAATGAAGAAGATGGAGGAATTAAAAATGGGGAAGTGTTTGCTTTTATTTGATGACACTCTTGATTCATAAAAAAAGTAACTTTCCCTCTCCCTACCAGAGGCAAATTGTTATTTTGTTAAAATAATTATTTTATTCCCCAAAGGACTGATTGTCTGAAAATCAATTTGACACTAACAGTAGGGCTTAGCTAGGTGGCCCCTTTATCAGCTTATCTCATCTATCCAGGGACCATTTCCTCTAACCATGTCATTATGCACTTTTTAGAGAAAATAGGCTCTCAATGCCAGCCTCTGCAAAATTCTTTTTATCCCATTATAGTAGAAGGTGTGACCATCTGAGAGCTAAACAGCTGAAGAATGGGGAGCACCTTCCCATTTTACTGGAGATCCAGTCTTGTAATATTCATATAAGCAAGGTAAGAGAGCAAAATAAACTGTTAATCTATATAATTAGCAATTCCAGATAATAAGGTATTCTATTGCATTTTCTGTACTGGGTTGCATTTTCTGTTCTGGTGTGACAGTTTACAACAGTTTAAATTCCACAAATAGTAATTAAATTACTCAGAGAGATGTCAAAACACAGAAGGCTGCCTGAAGTCAATGTCTCATTGAGAGAAGCTTCTTCTGAGTTTTAAAAGTCAGCAGTAAAATGTCTGCAGCAAAGCCCGCAGCCTCCTTTGCTATCCCGAAGAGAAGACACCAAAAGATGGCTTTTCTCATGGTCACATTTGACAGGCTGTTAACCCTGCCTTTCGTATTGGAGAAGGAGGATTCTTATGTTGCACTTTTCCATCGTATTGGTCTGATAACAGATGCACGTTCTGAGGGCTTTAGGGAGAGTATGTTTAAGAACAGAGGGTTCCTTTCCTTTCTGTAGACTGCAGGAGCATTTCTCACCCCCTGATGCTGCTGGGCAAAAGAAAGGTACGTGGTTGATTATGACTATGATACACCCAAGGAACAGAGAAAATTCAGTCAACAGCTCTGTGTTTCTGTCTGTCAACAGGATAGAAGTAACTTGCCTAATATGTCCTATTTCACAGCCACACAACATTGACCACAATCACAGTGTTTGGCTGTTATAAAACGAATTTTAGTTTCCTTTGTTCTTAAAGAAGTTTTTCAAGGAAGTGATACCTTCCAAAGCTGCAGTTCATGCATTTCCAGAAATCCAGGCATTAAAGTTATTCAAGCATCTTCTGCAAAACATTCTTATCTTCGTTGCACAGATGTCTTGCAACATGCTGATCTTACTAATCAGGTGTCATTATTAGGCTGATTTGTTGTTATTGTGGACTTGATCCAGTTTCAGCTGCTCCAGATAGTTTAGTATTAATGATCTCATTTGTGTTATATTTTTAATTACTTTCTGTCAATCTGAAAAGTGAAGTTAACATTAAGGAGAAAGCTGACCTCCACTTCTCTGTGTGCCTGCTTTTGCTCTTCTAACTTTTCCTGAAAATACTCTTTTAGATTATTTTATTTCCTGATGAAAATGAAAGCAGCCATACAAGTACTTTGAAGCCTAATATATTTGGTTACAGTATTCAGTATTTGGTTAGGAAAACAATTAAGGTCAGTTTCAGATCGTCTTGGTTCCGTTCTTACCTTCTTCCTGCAACAATAAAAGCTGATATGAGAACAGCCATAGGGAACTTTCCTGATTTTTTTTTTTGCTGTTTACACTCGTGATACCCTTAAGCTATGCTTTGCCACTTACAATAGCTAGTTGCTTTTTAGTTGAGAGAGGAAGGCAAAACTGTGAAAACCTCACATCTCTTATATTTCAACAAGAGTAGCAAGAATTTGCCCTTGCTCTACTGTTTCTATGATCTCTATCAAATATCAGATATCTATCTACTGATAGATATCAGATTATATAGATATTGATATAGATATTGATAGATATATTATATAGATATAGACATTATATACTGATAGATATCTATCTCTAGATATCTGATATCTATGAGAGAATTTGCCCTTGTTGCTGTTCCTGGAGGCATTCAAGGCCAGACTGGACGTGGCTCTGGGCAGCCTGATCTAGTGGTTGGCTACCCTGCACTTAGCAGGGGGGTTGAGACTCGATGATCCTTGAGGTCCTTTTCAACCCAGGTGACTGATATTCTGTGATTCGGTGGTGATTCTATTGCTGTTGATGTTTAGAAGCCCTGAAGAGTTCATCCTGTGTGAGTCAGCATTTATCTCTTTTTGTCTACGCTGTAAATATCTATATTTGTGTTAATCAACTTTTTCTACCAGAGAAGAGAAACAGGCAGTTTCAGAGATGAATTTATCTCACCTTTATCAGGTACATGCTTTACTCTTGATGTTTCTCATTGCTTCTCACTGTTTCTTTCCAGGAATGAAGGGAGTCCAAACGCCAACATTTATCCTCTTTTCTGATCAGAGGCATGGGACTTCTGATCTGACACACCTGTTTCTGTATCCCAGTAAGAGTCCCAGACGCAGATTCAACATCAGAGTCTAACTTCTGAGAAATCCACACTGGAAAGCACATGAATACGGATGCAACACATGAATGTCGGTGCATTTGCTTCAGAAGAGACCTCAGCTAAGTTCCTAAGTGTTGTAATTAGATATCTACATTAAAGTAGGATTAAAACAGGTCTACTAAAGAAATGAAGTTGTTTTTTTATCCACTAACAGACAACAGAGGAAAAATAAGATTAAATAAGTGCAGTGTTGTCCCTTTCCCAACCCCCCTTCCCCTCCCCCATTTTTTTTAACTATATGCACCAATGGGATTGAAATGTTGCTGAGCTATTACTGTCAGTTCTCTGTCTTAGAAAAGGCAGGGGAAGAATTAAAACAGGCTGCAATCCAGCAGCTAGGCAGGGGTCTGTTACTCTAAGCACAGCTGGAGGGCTGCAGGGAACAGATGCACAGTGTTACAAGTGCCAGCTCTGATAGTTACATGCTGTAGTACAGAAGAGCCCTTAGTCAGGTAAGTGCTTTCACATGAGTTTTAGTTATTACTATTAGTGGAAGGCTGAGTAACATTAAACCAACATGAAAACTGACTAAAGGTTACAGAATTTGTTATTACAAATCTTTTGCAGTTAGCTTGGAGTCCTCTTGGGGTGAGGGTGGTAGAGGTAAGAGCAAGTGTTGTAACATGAGATCTGACATCATCTGATTTATTCATTTGTTTTTATTGTTACCTACTTAATTCATCACTTAAAAATGAAATTATTATAACTAAATCTTGGCCATAGCCACAAAAAGAGTCATCTTGGAATGGACTAGAGAAACAGCACGCTCGTATTTGAGTTTGTAGAATCATAGAATAACAAAATGGAATCACAGAATGGTTTGAGTTGGAAGGGAGCTTAAAGATCATCTAGTTCCAACCCTCATGCCATGGGCAGGGTTAATATCCACCAGATCCAGCTGCCCAGGGCTTCAGCTGGCCAGGCCCTGAGCCCCTCCAGGGATGGGGCATCAACAACTTACCCCTTGCACTATCACTACACTCCTTGATAAAGAATCCCTCTTCAGCTTTCCTGTGGGCTCCTGTTAGGTACTTGAAGGCCCACTATAAGGTCTCCTTGGAGCCTTCTCTTCTGTTGTTGGAGCAGGTTGAGAAGAGAAGCACAAAGACGTCAAAGGGCTGGAGCACCTCTCCTGTAAAGAAAGGATCAGGGAACTGGATTTGGTTGGCTTGGAGAAGGAAAGGCTCTGGGGAGACCTCATTGCAGTGTTCCAGTAGTGAAAGGAAACTTCTAAGCAGGAAGGGGAGTGACTTTTTAGATGAACTAATAGTGGTAGAATAAGGTGGAATGGCTTTAAACTAGTAGAGTGGAAATTTAGGTTAGATACTAGGAAGAAATTTTTGCCTCAGAAGATGGTGAGGCACAGGAACAGATAGCCCAGGGAAGCTGTGGATGCACCATCCTGGAGGTGCTCATGGCTGGATTAGATGGGATCCTGGGCAGCCTGATTTAATGGGTGGCAACCAAACATGGCAGGGGTTGGAACTAGGTAATCTTTAAGTATATTCTTTGGAAATGGTGTACTTTTCTGCTCTTAGGTCTCTGATGTAGGAAGCATCTCTACTTCCACACACTGAAGAATGACAATATGACCTGTTTTTCACAGTGTTCTTTGTTTTGACATAAGGCATGTTTACCTCAGTGCCAAGAGGTATCGTATCATATGCTATTAAATATGGTCGTAGTGAACCAACCATTTAAGTACCACAACTAAGCCTAATAGAAAGCACTGATAAATATATAATTAACTCTAATTAAAATAATTTGAATTGCTTTTATCTATTGTTTACAGTTGCCTAAAACAATCTCCATAGGTATGCTTTCAGTAAGCTAGTTTACATGGGGGGAATGTCTCATCAGTATAATTCATTCTTTCCAGGTAATATTCTTCTGTAAGGGAAACTTATAGTTTATCCATATGCTTCTGTCCTAGACCTTTCCTGAAAATCATTTGAAAGCTAGAACAACTGCTGTTAAAACCTTTGCTTGCTTATGGTATTAATTTTTTTCTCTTAAAGTGTGGGGAAGGGAGATATTTATTATTTTATCTTGTATTTGGGAAACAGAGGCCACATTCAGAGATTTCTATAGGCCCTCTGTATTAAGCAACACCAATAATAATAGTTTTGATTATAATATCTTGATCAGCTAGAACATGAAACAATGCTTCATAATACTTTATAGAAGCCATATACAGTTAAAATGTATTTTTGTTATCAGTCTTTTGTATTTGTGTCTAATACTTTCTTTCAAACCTTACTGAGTTGTTTTGCTAGAGTAGGACCCTGTACTTAGCAGTGAGACACATCAAAATGTAGGATTATCTAAGAGGAACAAGTGTCTCTGCTTCCTAGGGAAATTATTTCTCATTTAAAAAAAAATGCATTTCTGATAGGGTTTTTGAGAAGGGATATAGACAGAAGAAACTGTTCAGGAAAGAGGAACTAAAAATAATGACATTAACTCCCTGGCACTATGTAGACTGGAATAATTTGTACTAACCTACTCAAGGCATTAATCAGGTTCTACTTTTAATGAAAGCTAATGAAAACTAAATGAGTTTTTGGCTTGAGTATTTCAGGAAAGCATTTTTTTTTAACAGACGTGATGAATGCCAGCACTGAAGTGAAAGGATACAGGAACAGGTTGTATCTGTGACTACACAACGTGGAAAAATAAATTGTTAATACAGTAAAGCTGTGAGTGAACTCATCCCCCCACCACCACTGCATCTCCCAGTCTCAGAGCTCTTCTTTTACCTTTGCTGAAAGAAGAGTTCTCTAAGAGTCCCTGTTTGTGCTAGACAGTGAGGGTATTGTAGCACACGAAGGAGGGCTGTAAAAGCTGAACTGCGGTGTAACTGAGGCTTGGGAAGTTGCCTTAGGCTACTCAACAGCAGCAGCAGTGGGCCAGAAAGCCACAAATGGGTTGTTATGAGAAGGATAAGGAACTAGCTAAACCTTTAAAGAGCTGAAAAATTTCTGCAGTGGGAGTAAAATAAAAATGGTTTGTAAGGTGTTGGCTGCAGACAGTGTTGCTGGTCTGTTTTTAATTATAATGTGTAACTATGCCCAAGGAACCTTGCAGCTTGCATTTTTAAGCTTGAATTTGTAGAGCCTTACAGGGAGCTTGAGCTTGGTGCTTGCCAAGCCTGGAGTTTCCTCTTGAGCTTGCAACAGAGATAGTGAAGCTTCAGGAAAGCTTTCTCCATGTTTTACCCTTTCCATCTTGTTTTAACTGAAATGTAACTTAGTTGTTACTAAGCATTGCTATGCCAGCCTTGCCTAGATCAAGTAAGGCTGGATTAGGCAATTTTAGCATAGCCATGTACTTGTGCTCCAGTGCTCTCTCGTTAGCTAGTTTCCCTTTAGTTAGTTAGTTTTTAATAGTCATTAAGTTCTGATAATTTGAAAATCTTATGGTCTATGAACTTAGGTTGAAAGCATGCTTCTACTAGTACAGCTTCACTGTTTGCAGGAAGGCAGTAAATGTGATTCAAGTTTATGCACAAAATCCTTTTAAGAATACATTGAATTTTAATGTTCCTCCTTAAATTCTATGGTTTTTGTTGTTTTCAACAAACCTGCATTTGAAAATAAGAGTAAATATAACGGATAGTTTAGGATATAGTTTTAAGTGAACAAAAATCCTTCTTTTGAATTTGTACACACCTGCTATCCTTCCACCCAGCTTCTATGGAGCTACAGAGTATATCTGAACAAGAAAATCACAGTGCAAGTTCCCAGTCATTACCTTGCTCACCTGGGAATGAGAAATATCTCAGCTTCACCTAATGACATAAATAGGTGGAAATAGGAACTACTTTACTGCTTTATAGCAGAATAGAAGGTGAGTTTGCCATGTAAACATATGGGTTCACATAGAAAATAAAGTCATAAGAAATAAACTTGGTTTGATAAAAATAGTACCAATATCATGTCAGTTGTCACTTCCATAATTGAGTCTTGCTTAACAGATGTTTCATGAAATTTGCATAGTGATGCTGACGTTGCTTGAAGCTTTTCCTGCAACATATGCTGCTGTAGGTTTTTTTAGGTCAGTGATTACTGTACACACAAGAATACAGAAGAAAAAAGTGTTCCTAATCCTTTATATTGTATTTGCTGTTGTTAAATCAATAGGCAAAATGATAAACCAGAGCTCATCTTCCAAAAATCAGTTTCACTGTTTCCATCATATTAAGTCATACTTCGAGAAAGCTTCTAGACTCATTCAGCAGAAGATTCTTCTGGTTAATTAGCTAATAACTGGAGCCAAGCCCAAATTCGAACTTTATATGCCTAGCTTGCCAGTCACAAACGTGTCTGTTAGGGGCTTGATGGATGAGACACCTCTAGTTTTCAGAGTCTTAGTTTTGTACCCAGTTTTTATCTGAAAGTTTTAGATTTTTCCTGTCTAATAAACTTTTAAAATAGGATAAAGCCAGGTCAAAAGCTTGATGAAGGACATGCCATCTCAGAGGGAGGTCTAGTAGAAGCAGATTAAACTCCCGTTCTTTGTTGAGCTCCAAACAATTGCCACTGGTCTGCAGCCAGATTTGCTGTCTTTTGCTGACATCCAACATCAAGATCCAGCCTATTTGCTGTTAGAAAAAAGAATTTGGTGTGCAGCTAGACATAACAGTCTCAGTTGTAGAAAAATGCTAGGCAGAGCATTAAATTCTGCTTGCCTAAATTTCTTTTTAGACTACTTTTGTTGTGGTTGTTGTTTGGTGTTGTTTTTGTTGTTGTTTAATTGAGTGGAGGACCTTTTTATCTTGAGAAAAGAAGCTAGCTTGTTTCACTGCTATTGACCTCTTATTCCCAAATGCCTACTGTTGAAAGAGCAATTATTTTTATTTTAAGTGCACTTATCTGAAAATGAGAACCTGTTTCATCTTTTATGTGCAGATCTCAAGGCACTTTACACAACAGGAAAGAATCATTATCCACATTCACCACAAATGGAAAGGTGAGACACTGGAAGAAATACAGGGCCACCAAAGGGATGGCAGAAAAGATGATATACCTTCAAAGACTGTCTGATGGCTATCCAAGAAGCCAAGCTCTTTTACTGGAGTAAGAGATTCAGTTTACAGATCAATCGGTGAGTTCTACAATCTCTAACATGATGTTTGGAAGATGATGTGGAACAATGTCATAAATAAAAGAAACTAAAATGCAGAGCTGGCAGTCTTTGGTTAACAAAAAAATTAGGACACTTTTGAAAGTAGGTTCATCTTTTAAACAGTAAGCTCTAAAAAAGTGTAAAATAATTTAAAGCACCTGAGGGGAAAAAAAACAGATTTTTTTTTTAATTTATGTTTTATGTTAACATACTGACTGATAGAAATGTGCTTCAAATGTAGCTTTAAATATACTTGCATTAGAAGGAAATGAAAACATGGTGTACTCTGAGTGAAGTCAGAGAGAATCATGACAATTAATAATGGAAGGAAGGTTCCTCCCTGCCCAAATCTCCACTCTGTTCAGGTCTTGTTGAATGGTAGCATAGCCTTCTAATGTGTCAGCTACTCTTCTCAGCTTTGTTTCATCAGCAAACCTGCTGAGAGTGGGCTCTATTCCCTCATCCAGGACATCGATAGAGATGCTGAACAAGACCAGACCCAGCACCAACCCCTAGGGAACGCTGCTAGTTACAGGCCTCTGCACCACTGATCATAATCCTCTGAGCTCTGCCAGTCAGTCAATTGTCAGTCCACCTCACCATTCACTCATCTATCCTACACTTTTTAAGTTTCATAGCAAGGATGCTGTGGGAGACAGTGTCCAACACCTTGCTGAAGTCAAGGTACACAACATCCACTGCTATCCCCCCCATCTACTCAGCCAGTGATGACATCATAGAAGGTTACCAGGTGGGTCAAGCATGACTTCCCCCAGTGAATCTATGCTGACTACTCTTGATAACCTTTTTCTCTACCAGTTGCTTGGAGATGGCATCTAGAAAAAGTTGTTCCATCACCTTTTCAGGGATGGAGGTAAGCCTGGTCTGTTGTTTCCCTGATACTCCTTCTTGCCCCTTTTAGAATACTGGATTTACATGGGGCCTCTTCTGTCAGGCACATCTTCCATTCACCAAGACCTTTCAAAGATGGTACAGAGCAGTTCAGCAGTCACCTCTGCCAGGTCCCTCAGCACACATGGGTGCATCTCCTCAGGGTCCACGGATTTGTGTGTGTTGACTTTTGGCTAGCTGCTCTCAGAACAGGTACACCTACACCAATAGGAAGTCTTCCTTTCCCCAGACACTCTCTCTCTTAATTCCAGTCTTAGCATTAAAGGCTGAAGCAAAGAAGGCATTCAAGATCTCTGTCTTATCAGCATCCTGTGTTACTAGAACACCCACCTCATTTAGTAGGGGGCTCACATATTCCCTAGTCTTCCTTTTACTGTTAACATACTTAATAAATGGTAACGAGGTTTTTCTTTTTGTCTTTGCAATGTTTAATTCCAAGAGGGCCTCACCCTTCCTTGTTGCATTCCTATAGGCACTGACAACATTCCTTGATTCTTCCCAGGTGGACAGGCCTTTTTTCCACATTTCACAGACCTTCTTCTTTCCCTTTGGTTTACCTATGAGTTGCCTGCTCAGCCCCGTAGACCCCTTGCCACCACCTTTCCCTGATTTCTTACTCTTAGGGTTGCACTGACCTTGAGCATGGAAGAAGTAGTATTTCATGTCAACCAACTCTCATGGGCCGCTTTACCTTCTAACGCTCTAGCCCGTGGGATACTTCTAAGTAGGTCTTTGAAGAAGTCAAAGTCAGCTCTCCTGAAGTCCGGGGTATCAATCCTACTTATTTCTTTGCCCCTTCTGCACAAGATATTGAACCTCACCATTTATTTCCTCATTGCTGCATCCCAAGCTGCCCCCAACCTTCACATCCCCAACCAGCCCTTCCTTGTTAGTAAGAACAAGGTTAAGCAGCACACCCATCCTCATCAGTTCCTCTGATCAGAAAGTTATCTTCAATGCATTACAGGAGCTGCCTGGACTGTGCGTGCCTGGCCATGTTGCTTATCCAACAACTGTTCGGATAATTAAAGTCCCCTATAAGAACCAGGGCTGGAGATCACAAAACTACTTCCAGCTGCTTGTAGAAGGCCTCATCAACTTCTTCCTCCTGATCAGGTGGCCTCTCATACACACCCACAACAGTGTCACATATGTTTGTTAGCCTGCCCCTTAATTCTTACCCACAGCTCTTCACTTGTTCATCATTCACCCCCAGGTGGAGCTCAATGCATTCTAGTTGTTCTCACATAAAAAGCAACTCCACCACATCTCTGGGCAACCTGTTCCACTGCTTCACCACTCTTATTGTAAAAACTTCTTTCTTATATCCAATTTGAATCTCCCCTCTTTCAGTTTGAAACCCTTTTCTCTTATCCTCTCACCAAAGACCCTGCCAAAGAGTCTGTTCCCTTCTGTCTTATAGACTCACTTTAGATACTGAAAGGCCACCAGGATCACCTCCCTCAACCTGATAGCCACACTTCTTTTGATGCAGCCCACAATACAGCAAGCTTTCTCATGTCTAGCTTACCATCCACCAGTATCCCCAGGTTGTTTTTTTTTTTTTGGCAGGGCTGTGCTCAATCATTTCATCCTTCATCTTGTACTGATAGTGGAGATCACCTTGACCCAGGTGCAAGACCTTGCACTTGGATTTGTTGAACCTCATGAAGTTCTCCTGGGCCTACAACCTGACTAGGTCCATGTGGATGGCATCCTGTCCCTCAGGAGTTGACTGCACTCCACAGCTTAGTGTCATCCAGAACCTTGTGAGGGTACACTCAGTTCCACTTGTTGATATCTTTGATGAAAGTGTTAAAAGGCACCAATTCCAGCACTGGCCCCCCCCCAAGGGACATCATTTGTCACTGATCTCCACCCAGGCATTGAGCCATTGACTGTACCCAGAGAGAGACAATCTCATAACCAGCTCCTCAGTCCATCCATCAAATCCATACATTTTCAATTTGGAGAGAAGGATGTTGCGGCGTACTGCGTCAAAGGCCTTACTGAAGTCCAGATAGCTGACATCACTGGCTCTTCCCTTGTCCACTGATGCACTTACACTATAATAAAAAACAACAAAGTTGGTGAGGTAGGATCTTCCCTTGGTGAAGGGGACATATGAGGACAAATTGTGTTCACAGCATAGAGCCACTAGAGTGAGTAGAGTTATACCTGGTGCTATTTTGCCCCTTTCCACTCCACATTTACCAGTCAAACCAGATAATCAGATGTGTACACTTAAAATCTTATTCTTGCCAGAGGTTAGACATGTGAAGTATCAAAGTGACAGTCATGGAGGCTTTGGTACAGAACAGTAGCAGGAGCTGTGCAATTGTGTGCATTTATATGCATATGTATATGTGTGTCAGTATATATAGAAACATTTTTCAGACAAATTTTACATCCTCGAATTTAGATTTTAAAGAGGTCATTTCACATTATGTGACTTCAATATTTGTTTTTCTGCTAGTGTTTTTATATCACATTTGTTAGTGTGTGATGTGGAACTTGCTTATGAAAAAGTGGTGTAAGAACACCAAGAAGCTATCATAGAGCTTTCAAACACAAACCTGCAAGCAGTAGGAAAGGGAAGTATGGTCTTTGTTTTTTTAAAAAAGTAATAGCTAAATTTAGGAGTAACTATGAGAGGAAGAGAAACCAAGAAAAAAAACAACACATGCTAGCGTGTTTTACACATTGTTTGCACAGCTATGGCTGTGTTTTATTCCTGATCTTAGAACACTAAATACTGTGCAGATATATCTGAAAAATTAGTCAGTAGAGAATGGAATATCTTCCATGTGAAAAAAAATTAAAAGTAAGCTGACATATGCTTGGAGTTTTTCAGTTCCAAATAGTAGGAAATACAAAAGTGGTCTATTAAAAAAATTACAAACACGCATAAGTATTCATTGCTTTTTCCACCACAAAATGAAAGTATAACGTTAAAGTAGAATGTGGTAAATCTAACACCAGTATTAGGACCGTGAGGACTTCTTCACACAGGGTGCTAGAGATTTCATGAATTCATGCAAGTTTAGATTGGGACTGGGCAAGAAATTTAGGAGTATTTAGTTCCAGGAAGATACTGTTTAAAGCCAGAATCTGCCATGCAACAAGAGCAACATGTCCCACATCTACCTGGCAAGAGAAGAGTCTATGAAAGTTTCTCATTTGTTGTCACTTTTTAAAAACTGTGTAAATATTACAAGAATGAAAATACTAAACAGCAAATAACAGAAAATATGGCACAAATTGTGTTTGCACTTGCCTTTAACAATTTTCTATTATGACTTATTCTCAGAAAATTTTAAAACAGTTTTCCATCAGACCTTTTTTTGCTGTAGGGAACCTAAATATAAACTACAATGCAAGCATTTCCAGAAACAGTTTTTTGACACACTATTTATGAAAGCACAATGCATTTGCATACATGTGCTGTTCTTGTTTTAAAAGTTTAAATTGTTCTCCCAAGGAAAGTATAGGAAGATTTCTGATATTTTAATGTTTTCCAATCAACTCTATTTTAACTGTCTTCTGAAAATTCTTAAGCAGACTTTTTTCAGCTAGTTTTGGACCTGTAACTTCTAAACTTCTGAAAAGCAACATATTTAGCCTTTCAAGTACTGTATATACACTTTTATTTCTTTATTACATGATGTTTGAAAGATTTTATTGTGTTTATACATAAGTGTGGAAATGGCCAGTCTTAGCTAATTCTCATGTTCCAGGGGTTTTGATCTAACTTTTTTCTTCATTTCCTCATGCCCTCACTTAAGTAACTGTGGTTTATTTAAACCAGTTTCTTCAAAACATTGTCTGTTTAGCACAGTACATCTCAAGCTATTGAATGAATACAGCAGTGGTAGCCTCAGGTAACTCACAAATGGTTGGCATTCACAATTGAGAAAGTGGAGGAAAGAGTAGTAACTGAGTTAATTACTTGCTGACATTGATATTCTTTGCTAATTACTGCATTTCACAGGATTTCACAGAGAATCATAGGTTACTAGCTTTTCAAATGTGGTTAACCTAAGAGAAATAAGATAGAGAAGTTTATTAACCGCTGATTGCTAGACTGTTTGGTAGGAAAATGTATGGCAGAAACCATACCACCATAAGCCTGCTCTTCTCATACCTTCCTTACAAATCCATTCCTCAGCTCAGAGAGAGCTGGATAGAGCGCTAAGACTTTGTGGCCATCTACAACAAATCATCGGACCTTAATTTTTAAGTAATGTTATAATCAAAACAACATTACACTGATATATGAGATTGCAGAAAAGTTGTATGCTTCCCTTAGGCCCCATAATCAAGTCTTCTTTCTACATAGTCAAGAGAGTGGTTAAACAGCTGAGAGTCATAAAATAATAGGAAGAATTTTAAGATGCAGAGAAATTAAATTTGTCCCAGTTTTTGAAGTTAAGCCCACACAGTTTTCTTAAAATTTAACACTGAGACCAAGAGTTAGAAAAGGTAGGCCTGGGAGGGTACAGAAAGTGTTGAGAAATGGCACTCCAGGTATAGGTCAGCCCAGAGGAGCTGTGTCTCATGTGCTAGAGAGACAATGTGTTACATACTTTTTAACTGTGCACCCATAAGCTTAAATCCCAAAAGACAACAGTGATCTTCCATTGTGTTAATAGCTGTCAGAGCAAGGCTTGCCTTCCAAAGCAGAGAGGATTTCACTGTCTGAGGAAATTCATGAAAGAGGCCGGCATGGTGCTGAGCGCAGATTGTGACAGACTCAACACTATCTACATACCCATAACACCAATGGGAAAGTAAGCACAAGCCAACACTATTTCTTTGTTATTTCACAATTTTTTTTGTGTTTTTCCTAGCTGCACAGAGGGAAATTTTGTTTGCACTGCTGTTTCTCTTACCTTTTTTATTTCATTGAATATTATTCACAAGTATTTTCCATCTTCTCCAAAACCATGATTATGTGAATTCTGAAATTCTGATTGCACAGTTTATCTAAAATGCAGGCTATGAGTGCCCATCACAAGGGAAAAACTATCACGTGATAGATGAACTATTCACATTGGAATCTTACTGGTCATTTAACAGTCTAATCCCTACTTCGTGTATTCCTGCTGTGTACTATTAAAACCAACAGATGTTCACTCTAAGGATAGCTACACTTCATTTGTGAACAAAGTGATTCCTGGGTGCATCATGACAAGGTAAATTCTCTGCCATACCCTGAAATTCAAGCAAGTCCAAATGATATAAAATTAACTTGAGTAATCGAAACAGAATTTGGCCTACATGTTCCTATTGTTAAGCATTTATGATCCATGCAAATGAAAACAACTCAAATATATTAATGTAATGCCATTATTCTAATTACCTTTTCAGATGTCATAGTAAATACTGAAATAAAGTTAAGCAAGATGAAATTTACTATTCATAATTTAGTATATTACAGATGTTTTCTGCTAAGAAGTAATGCTGTGTGAAGTTACATATAACTTCAACAGTCTTTAATTTGACTGCTTACATTGTCTACCACATGCCTATTCTGCCCTTGATTGTAAACTTCTGGTAAAGAATGTTGCCATCTATGTTGTTTTCCTTCAGAAAAAGCAACAGGCACTACAAAATAAAAAAAAAGATTAAGCTTGTCCGATTTTGAAGAGACACCATATTAGGTCAGAGGTTTTCACATTCGTCACTAGCATGAAGAAATAGAATTTATATGCTTTCTGTAGCCCCCCCCCACCCACCCACTCTGTGTAACTCACTTTTTTCCTTCCTCTTTGGTTTAGTATGGTTTCGGCATTGCAGCTTGCCTTTTATTCTTCATTTCCTCCTCTTTCTATTTTGGACCTTGAAGATTTCTACAATTTCAGTTGGAAAATTCCATGTAGCATCCCAAACCTTTGCTTGAACTCCAGTCCTTTTGTATCCAAGGTGTCACCTCTTGAATCCCTGCTGCCATCTGAGAATCTGAGAATGAACATGTAACTGTCTTATCTCAAATTTCTCTTTACTCCCTCACATCTCTTGAACTGTTATAATTCATAGGCTTACTTTTAGACTTCTGTTTTTCTTCTCTCATCTCCACTGACGATTAGTTCTGTTATCTTCATTTAAACATCAGCAAGTTGCAATTACTCCCTATAGTGTTTCTTTTTTTTTTTACCAGCTCAAAGAAAAAAAGTAAAGGTTGGAAAATACTTTTTAAAAGAGGATGCACTTATTTTAAAAATAAGTAACTCCAGTCTCTTTTCGTCACTGCTCCTTTCCCATTGAGCACAAGCAGGAATATCTGAGAAGGCTCCACAGGCTCCTTTGCTTTTGCTTCTGCATCCCACCCCCCCCACCCCCACCCCCCTTGCTGTTGTAAAGCTAGCGTTCACTTTGTTTCCCCTTGAAGGAGCAGTTTTATAGAGAAAACTGTGTCTTGGCATAATCTGTCCTCTAGAGATAAGGAAGAAAGAAACACAAACTGCTTCTTTCCCTTTGTTTGTTCTTTTTTCCTTCCAAAACCAGACATAGTTCAAATTGTGGGTATTAAAGCAACTGCCATGATTTTTCAATTTAAGCTGCTGTATAATTCATTGCACTTTGCAGTGCAACTAGTAACTGATACTGTAAATAAATACATTTAGTTATCTGCACTTACAATTCTATATGCATGTACATACGCAAAGTCAATAGAGGAACTGCTATTTGATTGCCACTTCTTTTCACTTTTCAGGCAGAGATGCTCTGCCACCAAATGATAAATTGTAAGGGATTAAAATAGAAGGTAGTAATTTAAAACAATCTCCAGGAAAACCTAGAAGCACACATGAAATCACACAGATTAAAGCATATTTCAACAGATGCTTAGCTTGATATAAATAAAGAATAAGCCAAATTTTGCAGGGTATAAAGCTGACAGATGTGTTCAGAGTACATTTAACTAAAGTTTATCTCTAAGTGTTCTACAGCTCTGCACATCAGGCCTCCAGGATGATATTTTCTGGATGCCTGATTGCATTATCTGTGCCTAGCACAAAAGTACTGACCTGAAAGTTTTGTTTAAGCAACCATCTAAGAACCCTCTTCTAAAATGGGTCACAATTGTAGACAGGATCCAGTACTCCAAAGCAACATAAAATATGTTGGCTTAATTACAAACTCCTGATTTTTTTTTAAAGACAGTTTTCTGCCTCATTTAGAACATATCTTTAGATAAATAACACAGAAATCTAACTGCTTAAGTCACAGATAACCTTGAATCATTAGGTGCATTTATCTTTTGAAGTGAACAAGGCAACGGTGAGACGTACATAGGAGGAAGGAAGAGGAATGCCTCTCTCATATCACCTTTAAGTTCCCTTTAAAAGCTGACCAATCCTGCTGGATACACCAGCCTTCCACTGCTCAGTCCTGGTGCCTGTGTAAGAGCAAGTTTACAAAGCGATTACTCCCTCTCCCCTCTGCTAGGGCACAAAATACACTTGTGAGATTAATAATTGATAAAGTAATACAACACTAGATCCAACATCAGCTTTCAACAGTGACATCACAGTCTTCCCATCCCAGCACCTTCCACTTCCTAGTCCTTAAACTAATATACTGATCCCTATTGCTAAACAAACCAGCCTATACCACCACCTTTTAAGCTGAGATGTATGTACAAGAAGGACAGAGGAAAAATTACACTTGGCTGTGCATACATAGCAAAGCATGAGAGCTTTGCAACAAGCAGGTCCAAGTCTAACTAGGGCCTAGAGTAGTGCCTACCTGATTGCTGTATATAATTTAAAGAACAGTAATTGCAGTATTTTCAAGTATTTGATTTAAATAAACTTTTATTTTTATTAAAGTAGTTTTCCAGACTGATCAAATATGTTGTCCTGTGGTTGATTTTACTGTGTAGCTACATGGATCCATGCCCAATGACTGCAAGCAAGTACTGCTGGCTCACAGCAGTGTTAGAACAAAAGAATAATAGAGAAAATATATCGGTATTTTTCAGAGCTCTGATATTTTTCTTACTTTGGATCAACAACTCCTCACTTATTTTGCACAAAAAAAAACCCACCTAACTTGTAGCAATAGCAAAACATAGAAGCCCAAAGACAAAAAGCTCTACCTCAAACTGGAAAAACAGAATTGAGAATCCATTTTTTTCTACTTCTCAACAGAAGTCTGGGATATAATTTTTTTCCTGTGATACTTTATTTAAAGGCCTTTCCGCTTTATTTGTTTTTCTAGCATATTGTCCATTCAGTAAAACTGGAGGGAAACAAATACAGAAACAAAAATTTGAACAGTACAGGAAAAGGTATTTGAAAGAAATATTTAACATTGACTCAACATGATACAGTTGTGCTGTTGGGATTTATTCATAACTGCTCTTATAGCCAAGAAATAGGGGAAGAGAGATACTGTAGCTAGTATTTAAAAAAAAACTTCATGTACTCTCAAAAAGATCCATACGGAAAGAGCAAGGATGAAAGTCTGTTTAATATGAAGTGGATTACCATTTGTAAAAATTGCAATGAGGTTACCATGTGTTTCAATTTCTCTTTGGGTGATGGGAGGGAAGTTCACCTTGAAAACCAAAGAATTTTACAGCAGAAACAGAAGACAGCAGAAAGAACTGATGTGACAGCTCAGTCTAACAGAAGCTAACCAGCTTATTCCCCTCAGAAACCGCTAGTAAGATGTAATGCAGTGTCTGCCAGGGAACTGAATCACTTTAACGTGACTCTCACATACATGCTACTTATTAAGTAGATGTAAAACTGCAAATATCAGATTGTCTCTGCGTGGTAATGCACAAAAAAAAAGAAAATTAAAATGCAACTTTCTGTCCTACTCTTTGTCAGCCAAGAAAATGATCCACAGAGGCTTTTCTCCTCTAGCAAATATCATAGTAAGACATTTACCCTTTTTTCCACAATACACACAATATGCCTTATTAGTATAATTTATTCTCTGAAAAACAAAAGGGCCATGTGACTTCTTCTCTTCCCAGATATGACACTGTATGACAAAAGCCTGGAGGAGCCATGGACACGCATTATCAATCCCATTTTTGGGGCTTACTACTTATATGGGATTTTTTAGTTTGTTTTCTGTTTTTTTGCTGTTGTTTTTTTTGTTTGTTTGGGTGTGGGTTTTTTTGTATTTACTAAGTTTCCTGGACAAGGAATGCATTGGTTTTAATAGAGCAAGTATTGGAATCTTATTTAATAACAGTAATCCACAGTTAGAGCATTTTCAGAAGATACAAAAATCAAATAAAAGTAATTTCTCTCAAAGAGTGACTTCTTATCATCCAAATTGTGCAACTGTCAATTTTACTCAGTTTTACCCTTACAAGACCCTGGAGTCTATCTGTTCAGAACACACCCTCCTGCACTTCAATATCATTAAACTTACAACTGTAAAGATAGGATTTTCCAACTATAACTTGGATCCAATCTTCAGGGAGGAAAAAAATAAATTCAGACTTTAGAGGATAGTATTACTTTGTATGAAAACTGTTTCTTTCTCACAGATATTTCATAAGACATTAACATATTCCTTTCAGTTCTGATATTTTATCTTCAAGAACATCTTAGAAGGTCTCCTTCACTTTGTTATGTGTTAAAATGGTTGATTTGTTCAAATATATACTTTTTTATTCAGGCTAGCGTGTACAGAGATTAAACTTATTATCATCAGTACAGGGGGAAATTCTAGAACAATGCAACAAGAAAAAGTAAGAAAGGTCACTTTCTCTGAAGGGTACTTGGAATGGAAAGCACAGCAACAGCAGAGCAGCAAGGTCCTAGACTATAACAGATGAGGATCTGCTCAAACATAACAGCAGTGAGCACAGAGATAAAAGAAAGAAACTGCTTACCTTCAGAATACCTCAGATACACAGGGATCTTCAGCAAGATACCCTTACCTCCACTACCAGCCCTTAAATGAGGTCTGGGAAGGGTAGGTCCTGGCTCCACCCCTTCCAGTCACTCAGATGCACTACATGCACCTGAGCTCCCCTGGGCTGGACCTG